>NC_091462.1:66016068-66196068 GCF_027789765.1 Dendropsophus ebraccatus | reverse complement strand
TGAAACTAAAGCCTATCCTGGGTGCCTAGGGTGCCTGTAATCCAATCCGCACGGAATTTCATTTCTAGCACATAGCCAAAAAATCGCCCCATTGACTTACATTGGAGTGCAGAAAAGGTCATTTTTTCTCGGTCCCTTTAAGAGGTAGGAGTTAAACAAGCTTAGGTCTGCGGTGCCCAGGGGGGACCCCATCCAGCCCGCACTGAGTTTCATTCCTACCACCTTAGGAAAAAAAAGTCATTATTTTGAGGCTTAGAAGTCATTTCTGCAATTCCCATAGAAAATCAACGGCGTCTCTATTCAATTGTGTGGAGCGCATATCAGGTGGGTTTTCTCTGCCGGCTTAAGCGATACACGTGAAACTAAAGCCGATCCTGGGTGCCTAGGGTGCCTGTCATCCAATCCGCACTGAATTTCATTTCTAGCACATAGCCAAAAAATCGCCCCATTGACTTACATTGGAGTGCAGAAAAGGTCATTTTTTCTCGGTCCCTTTAAGAGGTAGGAGTTAAACAAGCTTAGGTCTGCGGTGCCCAGGGGGACCCCATCCAGCCCGCACTGAGTTTCATTCCTACCACCTTAGGAAAAAAAGTCATTATTTTGAGGCTTAGAAGTCATTTCTGCAATTCCCATAGAAAATCAACGGCGTCTCTAATTCAATTGTGTGGAGCGCATATCAGGTGGGTTTTCTCTGCCGGCTTAAGAGATACACGTGAAACTAAAGCCTATCCTGGGTGCCTAGGGTGCCTGTAATCCAATCCGCACGGAATTTCATTTCTAGCACATAGCCAAAAAATCGCCCCATTGACTTACATTGGAGTGCAGAAAAGGTCATTTTTTCTCGGTCCCTTTAAGAGGTAGGAGTTAAACAAGCTTAGGTCTGCGGTGCCCAGGGGGGACCCCATCCAGCCCGCACTGAGTTTCATTCCTACCAACTTAGGAAAAAAAAGTCATTATTTTGAGGCTTAGAAGTCATTTCTGCAATTCCCATAGAAAATCAACGGCGTCTCTATTCAATTGTGTGGAGCGCATATCAGCTGGGTTTTCTCTGCCGGCTTAAGAGATACACGTGAAACTAAAGCCGATCCTGGGTGCCTAGGGTGCCTGTCATCCAATCCGCACTGAATTTCATTTCTAGCACATAGCCAAAAAATCGCCCCCATGACTTACATTGGAGTGCAGAAAAGTTCATTTTTTTCTCGGTCCCTTTAAGAGGTAGGAGTTAAACAAGCTTAGGTCTGCGGTGCCCAGGGGGGACCCCATCCAGCCCGCACTGAGTTTCATTCCTACCACCTTAGGAAAAAAAAGTCATTATTTTGAGGCTTAGAAGTCATTTCTGCAATTCCCATAGAAAATCAACGGCGTCTCTATTCAATTGTGTGGAGCGCATATCAGGTGGGTTTTCTCTGCCGGCTTAAGAGATACACGTGAAACTAAAGCCGATCCTGGGTGCCTAGGGTGCCTGTCATCCAATCCGCACTGAATTTCATTTCTAGCACATAGCCAAAAAATCGCCCCCATGACTTACATTGGAGTGCAGAAAAGGTCATTTTTTCTCGGTCCCTTTAAGAGGTAGGAGTTAAACAAGCTTAGGTCTGCGGTGCCCAGGGGGGACCCCATCCAGCCCGCACTGAGTTTCATTCCTACCACCTTAGGAAAAAAAGTCATTATTTTGAGGCTTAGAAGTCATTTCTGCAATTCCCATAGAAAATCAACGGCGTCTCTAATTCAATTGTGTGGAGCGCATATCAGGTGGGTTTTCTCTGCCGGCTTAAGAGATACACGTGAAACTAAAGCATATCCTGGGTGCCTAGGGTGCCTGTAATCCAATCCGCACTGAATTTCATTTCTAGCACATAGCCAAAAAATCGCCCCATTGACTTACATTGGAGTGCAGAAAAGGTCATTTTTTCTCGGTCCCTTTAAGAGGTAGGAGTTAAACAAGCTTAGGTCTGCGGTGCCCAGGGGGGACCCCATCCAGCCCGCACTGAGTTTCATTCCTACCACCTTAGGAAAAAAAGTCATTATTTTGAGGCTTAGAAGTCATTTCTGCAATTCCCATAGAAAATCAACGGCGTCTCTATTCAATTGTGTGGAGCGCATATCAGGTGGGTTTTCTCTGCCGGCTTAAGCGATACACGTGAAACTAAAGCCGATCCTGGGTGCCTAGGGTGCCTGTCATCCAATCCGCACTGAATTTCATTTCTAGCACATAGCCAAAAAATCGCCCCATTGACTTACATTGGAGTGCAGAAAAGGTCATTTTTTCTCGGTCCCTTTAAGAGGTAGGAGTTAAACAAGCTTAGGTCTGCGGTGCCCAGGGGGACCCCATCCAGCCCGCACTGAGTTTCATTCCTACCACCTTAGGAAAAAAAGTCATTATTTTGAGGCTTAGAAGTCATTTCTGCAATTCCCATAGAAAATCAACGGCGTCTCTAATTCAATTGTGTGGAGCGCATATCAGGTGGGTTTTCTCTGCCGGCTTAAGAGATACACGTGAAACTAAAGCCTATCCTGGGTGCCTAGGGTGCCTGTAATCCAATCCGCACGGAATTTCATTTCTAGCACATAGCCAAAAAATCGCCCCATTGACTTACATTGGAGTGCAGAAAAGGTCATTTTTTCTCGGTCCCTTTAAGAGGTAGGAGTTAAACAAGCTTAGGTCTGCGGTGCCCAGGGGGGACCCCATCCAGCCCGCACTGAGTTTCATTCCTACCACCTTAGGAAAAAAAAGTCATTATTTTGAGGCTTAGAAGTCATTTCTGCAATTCCCATAGAAAATCAACGGCGTCTCTATTCAATTGTGTGGAGCGCATATCAGGTGGGTTTTCTCTGCCGGCTTAAGCGATACACGTGAAACTAAAGCCGATCCTGGGTGCCTAGGGTGCCTGTCATCCAATCCGCACTGAATTTCATTTCTAGCACATAGCCAAAAAATCGCCCCATTGACTTACATTGGAGTGCAGAAAAGGTCATTTTTTCTCGGTCCCTTTAAGAGGTAGGAGTTAAACAAGCTTAGGTCTGCGGTGCCCAGGGGGACCCCATCCAGCCCGCACTGAGTTTCATTCCTACCACCTTAGGAAAAAAAGTCATTATTTTGAGGCTTAGAAGTCATTTCTGCAATTCCCATAGAAAATCAACGGCGTCTCTAATTCAATTGTGTGGAGCGCATATCAGGTGGGTTTTCTCTGCCGGCTTAAGAGATACACGTGAAACTAAAGCCTATCCTGGGTGCCTAGGGTGCCTGTAATCCAATCCGCACGGAATTTCATTTCTAGCACATAGCCAAAAAATCGCCCCCATTGACTTACATTGGAGTGCAGAAAAGGTCATTTTTTCTCGGTCCCTTTAAGAGGTAGGAGTTAAACAAGCTTAGGTCTGCGGTGCCCAGGGGGGACCCCATCCAGCCCGCACTGAGTTTCATTCCTACCACCTTAGGAAAAAAAAGTCATTATTTTGAGGCTTAGAAGTCATTTCTGCAATTCCCATAGAAAATCAACGGTGTCTCTAATTCAATTGTGTGGAGCGCATATCAGGTGGGTTTTCTCTGCCGGCTTAAGCGATACACGTGAAACTAAAGCCGATCCTGGGTGCCTAGGGTGCCTGTCATCCAATCCGCACTGAATTTCATTTCTAGCACATAGCCAAAAAATCGCCCCATTGACTTACATTGGAGTGCAGAAAAGGTCATTTTTTCTCGGTCCCTTTAAGAGGTAGGAGTTAAACAAGCTTAGGTCTGCGGTGCCCAGGGGGGACCCCATCCAGCCCGCACTGAGTTTCATTCCTACCACCTTAGGAAAAAAAGTCATTATTTTGAGGCTTAGAAGTCATTTCTGCAATTCCCATAGAAAATCAACGGCGTCTCTATTCAATTGTGTGGAGCGCATATCAGGTGGGTTTTCTCTGCCGGCTTAAGCGATACACGTGAAACTAAAGCCGATCCTGGGTGCCTAGGGTGCCTGTCATCCAATCCGCACTGAATTTCATTTCTAGCACATAGCCAAAAAATCGCCCCATTGACTTACATTGGAGTGCAGAAAAGGTCATTTTTTCTCGGTCCCTTTAAGAGGTAGGAGTTAAACAAGCTTAGGTCTGCGGTGCCCAGGGGGGACCCCATCCAGCCCGCACTGAGTTTCATTCCTACCACCTTAGGAAAAAAAGTCATTATTTTGAGGCTTAGAAGTCATTTCTGCAATTCCCATAGAAAATCAACGGCGTCTCTATTCAATTGTGTGGAGCGCATATCAGGTGGGTTTTCTCTGCCGGCTTAAGCGATACACGTGAAACTAAAGCCGATCCTGGGTGCCTAGGGTGCCTGTCATCCAATCCGCACTGAATTTCATTTCTAGCACATAGCCAAAAAATCGCCCCATTGACTTACATTGGAGTGCAGAAAAGGTCATTTTTTCTCGGTCCCTTTAAGAGGTAGGAGTTAAACAAGCTTAGGTCTGCGGTGCCCAGGGGGACCCCATCCAGCCCGCACTGAGTTTCATTCCTACCACCTTAGGAAAAAAAGTCATTATTTTGAGGCTTAGAAGTAATTTCTGCAATTCCCATAGAAAATCAACGGCGTCTCTAATTCAATTGTGTGGAGCGCATATCAGGTGGGTTTTCTCTGCCGGCTTAAGAGATACACGTGAAACTAAAGCCTATCCTGGGTGCCTAGGGTGCCTGTAATCCAATCCGCACGGAATTTCATTTCTAGCACATAGCCAAAAAATCGCCCCATTGACTTACATTGGAGTGCAGAAAAGGTCATTTTTTCTCGGTCCCTTTAAGAGGTAGGAGTTAAACAAGCTTAGGTCTGCGGTGCCCAGGGGGGACCCCATCCAGCCCGCACTGAGTTTCATTCCTACCACCTTAGGAAAAAAAGTCATTATTTTGAGGCTTAGAAGTCATTTCTGCAATTCCCATAGAAAATCAACGGCGTCTCTAATTCAATTGTGTGGAGCGCATATCAGGTGGGTTTTCTCTGCCGGCTTAAGCGATACACGTGAAACTAAAGCCGATCCTGGGTGCCTAGGGTGCCTGTAATCCAATCCGCACTGAATTTCATTTCTAGCACATAGCCAAAAAATCGCCCCATTGACTTACATTGGAGTGCAGAAAAGGTCATTTTTTCTCGGTCCCTTTAAGAGGTAGGAGTTAAACAAGCTTAGGTCTGCGGTGCCCAGGGGGACCCCATCCAGCCCGCACTGAGTTTCATTCCTACCACCTTAGGAAAAAAAGTCATTATTTTGAGGCTTAGAAGTCATTTCTGCAATTCCCATAGAAAATCAACGGCGTCTCTAATTCCATTGTGTGGAGCGCATATCAGGTGGGTTTTCTCTGCCGGCTTAAGAGATACACGTGAAACTAAAGCCGATCCTGGGTGCCTAGGGTGCCTGTCATCCAATCCGCACTGAATTTCATTTCTAGCACATAGCCAAAAAATCGCCCCATTGACTTACATTGGAGTGCAGAAAAGGTCATTTTTTCTCGGTCCCTTTAAGAGGTAGGAGTTAAACAAGCTTAGGTCTGCGGTGCCCAGGGGGGACCCCATCCAGCCCGCACTGAGTTTCATTCCTACCACCTTAGGAAAAAAAAGTCATTATTTTGAGGCTTAGAAGTCATTTCTGCAATTCCCATAGAAAATCAACGGCGTCTCTATTCAATTGTGTGGAGCGCATATCAGGTGGGTTTTCTCTGCCGGCTTAAGAGATACACGTGAAACTAAAGCCGATCCTGGGTGCCTAGGGTGCCTGTCATCCAATCCGCACTGAATTTCATTTCTAGCACATAGCCAAAAAATCGCCCCATTGACTTACATTGGAGTGCAGAAAAGTTCATTTTTTCTCGGTCCCTTTAAGAGGTAGGAGTTAAACAAGCTTAGGTCTGCGGTGCCCAGGGGGGACCCCATCCAGCCCGCACTGAGTTTCATTCCTACCACCTTAGGAAAAAAAGTCATTATTTTGAGGCTTAGAAGTCATTTCTGCAATTCCCATAGAAAATCAACGGCGTCTCTATTCAATTGTGTGGAGCGCATATCAGGTGGGTTTTCTCTGCCGGCTTAAGAGATACACGTGAAACTAAAGCCGATCCTGGGTGCCTAGGGTGCCTGTCATCCAATCCGCACTGAATTTCATTTCTAGCACATAGCCAAAAAATCGCCCCCATGACTTACATTGGAGTGCAGAAAAGTTCATTTTTTTCTCGGTCCCTTTAAGAGGTAGGAGTTAAACAACCTTAGGTCTGCGGTGCCCAGGGGGGACCCCATCCAGCCCGCACTGAGTTTCATTCCTACCACCTTAGGAAAAAAAGTCATTATTTTGAGGCTTAGAAGTCATTTCTGCAATTCCCATAGAAAATCAACGGCGTCTCTAATTCAATTGTGTGGAGCGCATATCAGGTGGGTTTTCTCTGCCGGCTTAAGAGATACACGTGAAACTAAAGCATATCCTGGGTGCCTAGGGTGCCTGTAATCCAATCCGCACTGAATTTCATTTCTAGCACATAGCCAAAAAATCGCCCCATTGACTTACATTGGAGTGCAGAAAAGGTCATTTTTTCTCGGTCCCTTTAAGAGGTAGGAGTTAAACAAGCTTAGGTCTGCGGTGCCCAGGGGGGACCCCATCCAGCCCGCACTGAGTTTCATTCCTACCACCTTAGGAAAAAAAGTCATTATTTTGAGGCTTAGAAGTCATTTCTGCAATTCCCATAGAAAATCAACGGCGTCTCTATTCAATTGTGTGGAGCGCATATCAGGTGGGTTTTCTCTGCCGGCTTAAGCGATACACGTGAAACTAAAGCCGATCCTGGGTGCCTAGGGTGCCTGTCATCCAATCCGCACTGAATTTCATTTCTAGCACATAGCCAAAAAATCGCCCCATTGACTTACATTGGAGTGCAGAAAAGGTCATTTTTTCTCGGTCCCTTTAAGAGGTAGGAGTTAAACAAGCTTAGGTCTGCGGTGCCCAGGGGGGACCCCATCCAGCCCGCACTGAGTTTCATTCCTACCACCTTAGGAAAAAAAGTCATTATTTTGAGGCTTAGAAGTCATTTCTGCAATTCCCATAGAAAATCAACGGCGTCTCTATTCAATTGTGTGGAGCGCATATCAGGTGGGTTTTCTCTGCCGGCTTAAGAGATACACGTGAAACTAAAGCCGATCCTGGGTGCCTAGGGTGCCTGTCATCCAATCCGCACTGAATTTCATTTCTAGCACATAGCCAAAAAATCGCCCCATTGACTTACATTGGAGTGCAGAAAAGGTCATTTTTTCTCGGTCCCTTTAAGAGGTAGGAGTTAAACAAGCTTAGGTCTGCGGTGCCCAGGGGGACCCCATCCAGCCCGCACTGAGTTTCATTCCTACCACCTTAGGAAAAAAAGTCATTATTTTGAGGCTTAGAAGTCATTTCTGCAATTCCCATAGAAAATCAACGGCGTCTCTATTCAATTGTGTGGAGCGCATATCAGGTGGGTTTTCTCTGCCGGCTTAAGAGATACACGTGAAACTAAAGCCGATCCTGGGTGCCTAGGGTGCCTGTCATCCAATCCGCACTGAATTTCATTTCTAGCACATAGCCAAAAAATCGCCCCATTGACTTACATTGGAGTGCAGAAAAGGTCATTTTTTCTCGGTCCCTTTAAGAGGTAGGAGTTAAACAAGCTTAGGTCTGCGGTGCCCAGGGGGGACCCCATCCAGCCCGCACTGAGTTTCATTCCTACCACCTTAGGAAAAAAAGTCATTATTTTGAGGCTTAGAAGTCATTTCTGCAATTCCCATAGAAAATCAACGGCGTCTCTATTCAATTGTGTGGAGCGCATATCAGGTGGGTTTTCTCTGCCGGCTTAAGAGATACACGTGAAACTAAAGCCGATCCTGGGTGCCTAGGGTGCCTGTCATCCAATCCGCACTGAATTTCATTTCTAGCACATAGCCAAAAAATCGCCCCATTGACTTACATTGGAGTGCAGAAAAGGTCATTTTTTCTCGGTCCCTTTAAGAGGTAGGAGTTAAACAAGCTTAGGTCTGCGGTGCCCAGGGGGGACCCCATCCAGCCCGCACTGAGTTTCATTCCTACCACCTTAGGAAAAAAAGTCATTATTTTGAGGCTTAGAAGTCATTTCTGCAATTCCCATAGAAAATCAACGGCGTCTCTATTCAATTGTGTGGAGCGCATATCAGGTGGGTTTTCTCTGCCGGCTTAAGAGATACACGTGAAACTAAAGCCGATCCTGGGTGCCTAGGGTGCCTGTCATCCAATCCGCACTGAATTTCATTTCTAGCACATAGCCAAAAAATCGCCCCATTGACTTACATTGGAGTGCAGAAAAGGTCATTTTTTCTCGGTCCCTTTAAGAGGTAGGAGTTAAACAAGCTTAGGTCTGCGGTGCCCAGGGGGGACCCCATCCAGCCCGCACTGAGTTTCATTCCTACCACCTTAGGAAAAAAAGTCATTATTTTGAGGCTTAGAAGTCATTTCTGCAATTCCCATAGAAAATCAACGGCGTCTCTATTCAATTGTGTGGAGCGCATATCAGGTGGGTTTTCTCTGCCGGCTTAAGAGATACACGTGAAACTAAAGCCGATCCTGGGTGCCTAGGGTGCCTGTCATCCAATCCGCACTGAATTTCATTTCTAGCACATAGCCAAAAAATCGCCCCATTGACTTACATTGGAGTGCAGAAAAGGTCATTTTTTCTCGGTCCCTTTAAGAGGTAGGAGTTAAACAAGCTTAGGTCTGCGGTGCCCAGGGGGGACCCCATCCAGCCCGCACTGAGTTTCATTCCTACCACCTTAGGAAAAAAAGTCATTATTTTGAGGCTTAGAAGTCATTTCTGCAATTCCCATAGAAAATCAACGGCGTCTCTATTCAATTGTGTGGAGCGCATATCAGGTGGGTTTTCTCTGCCGGCTTAAGAGATACACGTGAAACTAAAGCCGATCCTGGGTGCCTAGGGTGCCTGTCATCCAATCCGCACTGAATTTCATTTCTAGCACATAGCCAAAAAATCGCCCCATTGACTTACATTGGAGTGCAGAAAAGGTCATTTTTTCTCGGTCCCTTTAAGAGGTAGGAGTTAAACAAGCTTAGGTCTGCGGTGCCCAGGGGGGACCCCATCCAGCCCGCACTGAGTTTCATTCCTACCACCTTAGGAAAAAAAGTCATTATTTTGAGGCTTAGAAGTCATTTCTGCAATTCCCATAGAAAATCAACGGCGTCTCTATTCAATTGTGTGGAGCGCATATCAGGTGGGTTTTCTCTGCCGGCTTAAGAGATACACGTGAAACTAAAGCCGATCCTGGGTGCCTAGGGTGCCTGTCATCCAATCCGCACTGAATTTCATTTCTAGCACATAGCCAAAAAATCGCCCCATTGACTTACATTGGAGTGCAGAAAAGGTCATTTTTTCTCGGTCCCTTTAAGAGGTAGGAGTTAAACAAGCTTAGGTCTGCGGTGCCCAGGGGGGACCCCATCCAGCCCGCACTGAGTTTCATTCCTACCACCTTAGGAAAAAAAGTCATTATTTTGAGGCTTAGAAGTCATTTCTGCAATTCCCATAGAAAATCAACGGCGTCTCTATTCAATTGTGTGGAGCGCATATCAGGTGGGTTTTCTCTGCCGGCTTAAGAGATACACGTGAAACTAAAGCCGATCCTGGGTGCCTAGGGTGCCTGTCATCCAATCCGCACTGAATTTCATTTCTAGCACATAGCCAAAAAATCGCCCCATTGACTTACATTGGAGTGCAGAAAAGGTCATTTTTTCTCGGTCCCTTTAAGAGGTAGGAGTTAAACAAGCTTAGGTCTGCGGTGCCCAGGGGGGACCCCATCCAGCCCGCACTGAGTTTCATTCCTACCACCTTAGGAAAAAAAGTCATTATTTTGAGGCTTAGAAGTCATTTCTGCAATTCCCATAGAAAATCAACGGCGTCTCTATTCAATTGTGTGGAGCGCATATCAGGTGGGTTTTCTCTGCCGGCTTAAGAGATACACGTGAAACTAAAGCCGATCCTGGGTGCCTAGGGTGCCTGTCATCCAATCCGCACTGAATTTCATTTCTAGCACATAGCCAAAAAATCGCCCCATTGACTTACATTGGAGTGCAGAAAAGGTCATTTTTTCTCGGTCCCTTTAAGAGGTAGGAGTTAAACAAGCTTAGGTCTGCGGTGCCCAGGGGGGACCCCATCCAGCCCGCACTGAGTTTCATTCCTACCACCTTAGGAAAAAAAGTCATTATTTTGAGGCTTAGAAGTCATTTCTGCAATTCCCATAGAAAATCAACGGCGTCTCTATTCAATTGTGTGGAGCGCATATCAGGTGGGTTTTCTCTGCCGGCTTAAGAGATACACGTGAAACTAAAGCCGATCCTGGGTGCCTAGGGTGCCTGTCATCCAATCCGCACTGAATTTCATTTCTAGCACATAGCCAAAAAATCGCCCCATTGACTTACATTGGAGTGCAGAAAAGGTCATTTTTTCTCGGTCCCTTTAAGAGGTAGGAGTTAAACAAGCTTAGGTCTGCGGTGCCCAGGGGGGACCCCATCCAGCCCGCACTGAGTTTCATTCCTACCACCTTAGGAAAAAAAGTCATTATTTTGAGGCTTAGAAGTCATTTCTGCAATTCCCATAGAAAATCAACGGCGTCTCTATTCAATTGTGTGGAGCGCATATCAGGTGGGTTTTCTCTGCCGGCTTAAGAGATACACGTGAAACTAAAGCCGATCCTGGGTGCCTAGGGTGCCTGTCATCCAATCCGCACTGAATTTCATTTCTAGCACATAGCCAAAAAATCGCCCCATTGACTTACATTGGAGTGCAGAAAAGGTCATTTTTTCTCGGTCCCTTTAAGAGGTAGGAGTTAAACAAGCTTAGGTCTGCGGTGCCCAGGGGGGACCCCATCCAGCCCGCACTGAGTTTCATTCCTACCACCTTAGGAAAAAAAGTCATTATTTTGAGGCTTAGAAGTCATTTCTGCAATTCCCATAGAAAATCAACGGCGTCTCTATTCAATTGTGTGGAGCGCATATCAGGTGGGTTTTCTCTGCCGGCTTAAGAGATACACGTGAAACTAAAGCCGATCCTGGGTGCCTAGGGTGCCTGTCATCCAATCCGCACTGAATTTCATTTCTAGCACATAGCCAAAAAATCGCCCCATTGACTTACATTGGAGTGCAGAAAAGGTCATTTTTTCTCGGTCCCTTTAAGAGGTAGGAGTTAAACAAGCTTAGGTCTGCGGTGCCCAGGGGGGACCCCATCCAGCCCG
Organism: Dendropsophus ebraccatus; assembly: GCF_027789765.1. Taxonomy (NCBI): domain Eukaryota; kingdom Metazoa; phylum Chordata; class Amphibia; order Anura; family Hylidae; genus Dendropsophus; species Dendropsophus ebraccatus. Next base: position 66,184,820 of record NC_091462.1, on the reverse strand, counting down.
CACTGAGTTTCATTCCTACCACCTTAGGAAAAAAAGTCATTATTTTGAGGCTTAGAAGTCATTTCTGCAATTCCCATAGAAAATCAACGGCGTCTCTATTCAATTGTGTGGAGCGCATATCAGGTGGGTTTTCTCTGCCGGCTTAAGAGATACACGTGAAACTAAAGCCGATCCTGGGTGCCTAGGGTGCCTGTCATCCAATCCGCACTGAATTTCATTTCTAGCACATAGCCAAAAAATCGCCCCATTGACTTACATTGGAGTGCAGAAAAGGTCATTTTTTCTCGGTCCCTTTAAGAGGTAGGAGTTAAACAAGCTTAGGTCTGCGGTGCCCAGGGGGGACCCCATCCAGCCCGCACTGAGTTTCATTCCTACCACCTTAGGAAAAAAAGTCATTATTTTGAGGCTTAGAAGTCATTTCTGCAATTCCCATAGAAAATCAACGGCGTCTCTATTCAATTGTGTGGAGCGCATATCAGGTGGGTTTTCTCTGCCGGCTTAAGAGATACACGTGAAACTAAAGCCGATCCTGGGTGCCTAGGGTGCCTGTCATCCAATCCGCACTGAATTTCATTTCTAGCACATAGCCAAAAAATCGCCCCATTGACTTACATTGGAGTGCAGAAAAGGTCATTTTTTCTCGGTCCCTTTAAGAGGTAGGAGTTAAACAAGCTTAGGTCTGCGGTGCCCAGGGGGGACCCCATCCAGCCCGCACTGAGTTTCATTCCTACCACCTTAGGAAAAAAAGTCATTATTTTGAGGCTTAGAAGTCATTTCTGCAATTCCCATAGAAAATCAACGGCGTCTCTATTCAATTGTGTGGAGCGCATATCAGGTGGGTTTTCTCTGCCGGCTTAAGAGATACACGTGAAACTAAAGCCGATCCTGGGTGCCTAGGGTGCCTGTCATCCAATCCGCACTGAATTTCATTTCTAGCACATAGCCAAAAAATCGCCCCATTGACTTACATTGGAGTGCAGAAAAGGTCATTTTTTCTCGGTCCCTTTAAGAGGTAGGAGTTAAACAAGCTTAGGTCTGCGGTGCCCAGGGGGGACCCCATCCAGCCCGCACTGAGTTTCATTCCTACCACCTTAGGAAAAAAAGTCATTATTTTGAGGCTTAGAAGTCATTTCTGCAATTCCCATAGAAAATCAACGGCGTCTCTATTCAATTGTGTGGAGCGCATATCAGGTGGGTTTTCTCTGCCGGCTTAAGAGATACACGTGAAACTAAAGCCGATCCTGGGTGCCTAGGGTGCCTGTCATCCAATCCGCACTGAATTTCATTTCTAGCACATAGCCAAAAAATCGCCCCATTGACTTACATTGGAGTGCAGAAAAGGTCATTTTTTCTCGGTCCCTTTAAGAGGTAGGAGTTAAACAAGCTTAGGTCTGCGGTGCCCAGGGGGGACCCCATCCAGCCCGCACTGAGTTTCATTCCTACCACCTTAGGAAAAAAAGTCATTATTTTGAGGCTTAGAAGTCATTTCTGCAATTCCCATAGAAAATCAACGGCGTCTCTATTCAATTGTGTGGAGCGCATATCAGGTGGGTTTTCTCTGCCGGCTTAAGAGATACACGTGAAACTAAAGCCGATCCTGGGTGCCTAGGGTGCCTGTCATCCAATCCGCACTGAATTTCATTTCTAGCACATAGCCAAAAAATCGCCCCATTGACTTACATTGGAGTGCAGAAAAGGTCATTTTTTCTCGGTCCCTTTAAGAGGTAGGAGTTAAACAAGCTTAGGTCTGCGGTGCCCAGGGGGGACCCCATCCAGCCCGCACTGAGTTTCATTCCTACCACCTTAGGAAAAAAAGTCATTATTTTGAGGCTTAGAAGTCATTTCTGCAATTCCCATAGAAAATCAACGGCGTCTCTATTCAATTGTGTGGAGCGCATATCAGGTGGGTTTTCTCTGCCGGCTTAAGAGATACACGTGAAACTAAAGCCGATCCTGGGTGCCTAGGGTGCCTGTCATCCAATCCGCACTGAATTTCATTTCTAGCACATAGCCAAAAAATCGCCCCATTGACTTACATTGGAGTGCAGAAAAGGTCATTTTTTCTCGGTCCCTTTAAGAGGTAGGAGTTAAACAAGCTTAGGTCTGCGGTGCCCAGGGGGGACCCCATCCAGCCCGCACTGAGTTTCATTCCTACCACCTTAGGAAAAAAAGTCATTATTTTGAGGCTTAGAAGTCATTTCTGCAATTCCCATAGAAAATCAACGGCGTCTCTATTCAATTGTGTGGAGCGCATATCAGGTGGGTTTTCTCTGCCGGCTTAAGAGATACACGTGAAACTAAAGCCGATCCTGGGTGCCTAGGGTGCCTGTCATCCAATCCGCACTGAATTTCATTTCTAGCACATAGCCAAAAAATCGCCCCATTGACTTACATTGGAGTGCAGAAAAGGTCATTTTTTCTCGGTCCCTTTAAGAGGTAGGAGTTAAACAAGCTTAGGTCTGCGGTGCCCAGGGGGACCCCATCCAGCCCGCACTGAGTTTCATTCCTACCACCTTAGGAAAAAAAGTCATTATTTTGAGGCTTAGAAGTCATTTCTGCAATTCCCATAGAAAATCAACGGCGTCTCTATTCAATTGTGTGGAGCGCATATCAGGTGGGTTTTCTCTGCCGGCTTAAGAGATACACGTGAAACTAAAGCCGATCCTGGGTGCCTAGGGTGCCTGTCATCCAATCCGCACTGAATTTCATTTCTAGCACATAGCCAAAAAATCGCCCCATTGACTTACATTGGAGTGCAGAAAAGGTCATTTTTTCTCGGTCCCTTTAAGAGGTAGGAGTTAAACAAGCTTAGGTCTGCGGTGCCCAGGGGGGACCCCATCCAGCCCGCACTGAGTTTCATTCCTACCACCTTAGGAAAAAAAGTCATTATTTTGAGGCTTAGAAGTCATTTCTGCAATTCCCATAGAAAATCAACGGCGTCTCTATTCAATTGTGTGGAGCGCATATCAGGTGGGTTTTCTCTGCCGGCTTAAGAGATACACGTGAAACTAAAGCCGATCCTGGGTGCCTAGGGTGCCTGTCATCCAATCCGCACTGAATTTCATTTCTAGCACATAGCCAAAAAATCGCCCCATTGACTTACATTGGAGTGCAGAAAAGGTCATTTTTTCTCGGTCCCTTTAAGAGGTAGGAGTTAAACAAGCTTAGGTCTGCGGTGCCCAGGGGGGACCCCATCCAGCCCGCACTGAGTTTCATTCCTACCACCTTAGGAAAAAAAGTCATTATTTTGAGGCTTAGAAGTCATTTCTGCAATTCCCATAGAAAATCAACGGCGTCTCTATTCAATTGTGTGGAGCGCATATCAGGTGGGTTTTCTCTGCCGGCTTAAGAGATACACGTGAAACTAAAGCCGATCCTGGGTGCCTAGGGTGCCTGTCATCCAATCCGCACTGAATTTCATTTCTAGCACATAGCCAAAAAATCGCCCCATTGACTTACATTGGAGTGCAGAAAAGGTCATTTTTTCTCGGTCCCTTTAAGAGGTAGGAGTTAAACAAGCTTAGGTCTGCGGTGCCCAGGGGGACCCCATCCAGCCCGCACTGAGTTTCATTCCTACCACCTTAGGAAAAAAAGTCATTATTTTGAGGCTTAGAAGTCATTTCTGCAATTCCCATAGAAAATCAACGGCGTCTCTATTCAATTGTGTGGAGCGCATATCAGGTGGGTTTTCTCTGCCGGCTTAAGAGATACACGTGAAACTAAAGCCGATCCTGGGTGCCTAGGGTGCCTGTCATCCAATCCGCACTGAATTTCATTTCTAGCACATAGCCAAAAAATCGCCCCATTGACTTACATTGGAGTGCAGAAAAGGTCATTTTTTCTCGGTCCCTTTAAGAGGTAGGAGTTAAACAAGCTTAGGTCTGCGGTGCCCAGGGGGGACCCCATCCAGCCCGCACTGAGTTTCATTCCTACCACCTTAGGAAAAAAAGTCATTATTTTGAGGCTTAGAAGTCATTTCTGCAATTCCCATAGAAAATCAACGGCGTCTCTATTCAATTGTGTGGAGCGCATATCAGGTGGGTTTTCTCTGCCGGCTTAAGAGATACACGTGAAACTAAAGCCGATCCTGGGTGCCTAGGGTGCCTGTCATCCAATCCGCACTGAATTTCATTTCTAGCACATAGCCAAAAAATCGCCCCATTGACTTACATTGGAGTGCAGAAAAGGTCATTTTTTCTCGGTCCCTTTAAGAGGTAGGAGTTAAACAAGCTTAGGTCTGCGGTGCCCAGGGGGGACCCCATCCAGCCCGCACTGAGTTTCATTCCTACCACCTTAGGAAAAAAAGTCATTATTTTGAGGCTTAGAAGTCATTTCTGCAATTCCCATAGAAAATCAACGGCGTCTCTATTCAATTGTGTGGAGCGCATATCAGGTGGGTTTTCTCTGCCGGCTTAAGAGATACACGTGAAACTAAAGCCGATCCTGGGTGCCTAGGGTGCCTGTCATCCAATCCGCACTGAATTTCATTTCTAGCACATAGCCAAAAAATCGCCCCATTGACTTACATTGGAGTGCAGAAAAGGTCATTTTTTCTCGGTCCCTTTAAGAGGTAGGAGTTAAACAAGCTTAGGTCTGCGGTGCCCAGGGGGGACCCCATCCAGCCCGCACTGAGTTTCATTCCTACCACCTTAGGAAAAAAAGTCATTATTTTGAGGCTTAGAAGTCATTTCTGCAATTCCCATAGAAAATCAACGGCGTCTCTATTCAATTGTGTGGAGCGCATATCAGGTGGGTTTTCTCTGCCGGCTTAAGAGATACACGTGAAACTAAAGCCGATCCTGGGTGCCTAGGGTGCCTGTCATCCAATCCGCACTGAATTTCATTTCTAGCACATAGCCAAAAAATCGCCCCATTGACTTACATTGGAGTGCAGAAAAGGTCATTTTTTCTCGGTCCCTTTAAGAGGTAGGAGTTAAACAAGCTTAGGTCTGCGGTGCCCAGGGGGGACCCCATCCAGCCCGCACTGAGTTTCATTCCTACCACCTTAGGAAAAAAAGTCATTATTTTGAGGCTTAGAAGTCATTTCTGCAATTCCCATAGAAAATCAACGGCGTCTCTATTCAATTGTGTGGAGCGCATATCAGGTGGGTTTTCTCTGCCGGCTTAAGAGATACACGTGAAACTAAAGCCGATCCTGGGTGCCTAGGGTGCCTGTCATCCAATCCGCACTGAATTTCATTTCTAGCACATAGCCAAAAAATCGCCCCATTGACTTACATTGGAGTGCAGAAAAGGTCATTTTTTCTCGGTCCCTTTAAGAGGTAGGAGTTAAACAAGCTTAGGTCTGCGGTGCCCAGGGGGGACCCCATCCAGCCCGCACTGAGTTTCATTCCTACCACCTTAGGAAAAAAAGTCATTATTTTGAGGCTTAGAAGTCATTTCTGCAATTCCCATAGAAAATCAACGGCGTCTCTATTCAATTGTGTGGAGCGCATATCAGGTGGGTTTTCTCTGCCGGCTTAAGAGATACACGTGAAACTAAAGCCGATCCTGGGTGCCTAGGGTGCCTGTCATCCAATCCGCACTGAATTTCATTTCTAGCACATAGCCAAAAAATCGCCCCATTGACTTACATTGGAGTGCAGAAAAGGTCATTTTTTCTCGGTCCCTTTAAGAGGTAGGAGTTAAACAAGCTTAGGTCTGCGGTGCCCAGGGGGACCCCATCCAGCCCGCACTGAGTTTCATTCCTACCACCTTAGGAAAAAAAGTCATTATTTTGAGGCTTAGAAGTCATTTCTGCAATTCCCATAGAAAATCAACGGCGTCTCTATTCAATTGTGTGGAGCGCATATCAGGTGGGTTTTCTCTGCCGGCTTAAGAGATACACGTGAAACTAAAGCCGATCCTGGGTGCCTAGGGTGCCTGTCATCCAATCCGCACTGAATTTCATTTCTAGCACATAGCCAAAAAATCGCCCCATTGACTTACATTGGAGTGCAGAAAAGGTCATTTTTTCTCGGTCCCTTTAAGAGGTAGGAGTTAAACAAGCTTAGGTCTGCGGTGCCCAGGGGGGACCCCATCCAGCCCGCACTGAGTTTCATTCCTACCACCTTAGGAAAAAAAGTCATTATTTTGAGGCTTAGAAGTCATTTCTGCAATTCCCATAGAAAATCAACGGCGTCTCTATTCAATTGTGTGGAGCGCATATCAGGTGGGTTTTCTCTGCCGGCTTAAGAGATACACGTGAAACTAAAGCCGATCCTGGGTGCCTAGGGTGCCTGTCATCCAATCCGCACTGAATTTCATTTCTAGCACATAGCCAAAAAATCGCCCCATTGACTTACATTGGAGTGCAGAAAAGGTCATTTTTTCTCGGTCCCTTTAAGAGGTAGGAGTTAAACAAGCTTAGGTCTGCGGTGCCCAGGGGGGACCCCATCCAGCCCGCACTGAGTTTCATTCCTACCACCTTAGGAAAAAAAGTCATTATTTTGAGGCTTAGAAGTCATTTCTGCAATTCCCATAGAAAATCAACGGCGTCTCTATTCAATTGTGTGGAGCGCATATCAGGTGGGTTTTCTCTGCCGGCTTAAGAGATACACGTGAAACTAAAGCCGATCCTGGGTGCCTAGGGTGCCTGTCATCCAATCCGCACTGAATTTCATTTCTAGCACATAGCCAAAAAATCGCCCCATTGACTTACATTGGAGTGCAGAAAAGGTCATTTTTTCTCGGTCCCTTTAAGAGGTAGGAGTTAAACAAGCTTAGGTCTGCGGTGCCCAGGGGGGACCCCATCCAGCCCGCACTGAGTTTCATTCCTACCACCTTAGGAAAAAAAGTCATTATTTTGAGGCTTAGAAGTCATTTCTGCAATTCCCATAGAAAATCAACGGCGTCTCTATTCAATTGTGTGGAGCGCATATCAGGTGGGTTTTCTCTGCCGGCTTAAGAGATACACGTGAAACTAAAGCCGATCCTGGGTGCCTAGGGTGCCTGTCATCCAATCCGCACTGAATTTCATTTCTAGCACATAGCCAAAAAATCGCCCCATTGACTTACATTGGAGTGCAGAAAAGGTCATTTTTTCTCGGTCCCTTTAAGAGGTAGGAGTTAAACAAGCTTAGGTCTGCGGTGCCCAGGGGGGACCCCATCCAGCCCGCACTGAGTTTCATTCCTACCACCTTAGGAAAAAAAGTCATTATTTTGAGGCTTAGAAGTCATTTCTGCAATTCCCATAGAAAATCAACGGCGTCTCTATTCAATTGTGTGGAGCGCATATCAGGTGGGTTTTCTCTGCCGGCTTAAGAGATACACGTGAAACTAAAGCCGATCCTGGGTGCCTAGGGTGCCTGTCATCCAATCCGCACTGAATTTCATTTCTAGCACATAGCCAAAAAATCGCCCCATTGACTTACATTGGAGTGCAGAAAAGGTCATTTTTCTCGGTCCCTTTAAGAGGTAGGAGTTAAACAAGCTTAGGTCTGCGGTGCCCAGGGGGGACCCCATCCAGCCCGCACTGAGTTTGATTCCTACCACCTTAGGAAAAAAAGTCATTATTTTGAGGCTTAGAAGTCATTTCTGCAATTCCCATAGAAAATCAACGGCGTCTCTATTCAATTGTGTGGAGCGCATATCAGGTGGGTTTTCTCTGCCGGCTTAAGAGATACACGTGAAACTAAAGCCGATCCTGGGTGCCTAGGGTGCCTGTCATCCAATCCGCACTGAATTTCATTTCTAGCACATAGCCAAAAAATCGCCCCATTGACTTACATTGGAGTGCAGAAAAGGTCATTTTTTCTCGGTCCCTTTAAGAGGTAGGAGTTAAACAAGCTTAGGTCTGCGGTGCCCAGGGGGGACCCCATCCAGCCCGCACTGAGTTTCATTCCTACCACCTTAGGAAAAAAAGTCATTATTTTGAGGCTTAGAAGTCATTTCTGCAATTCCCATAGAAAATCAACGGCGTCTCTATTCAATTGTGTGGAGCGCATATCAGGTGGGTTTTCTCTGCCGGCTTAAGAGATACACGTGAAACTAAAGCCGATCCTGGGTGCCTAGGGTGCCTGTCATCCAATCCGCACTGAATTTCATTTCTAGCACATAGCCAAAAAATCGCCCCATTGACTTACATTGGAGTGCAGAAAAGGTCATTTTTTCTCGGTCCCTTTAAGAGGTAGGAGTTAAACAAGCTTAGGTCTGCGGTGCCCAGGGGGGACCCCATCCAGCCCGCACTGAGTTTCATTCCTACCACCTTAGGAAAAAAAGTCATTATTTTGAGGCTTAGAAGTCATTTCTGCAATTCCCATAGAAAATCAACGGCGTCTCTATTCAATTGTGTGGAGCGCATATCAGGTGGGTTTTCTCTGCCGGCTTAAGAGATACACGTGAAACTAAAGCCGATCCTGGGTGCCTAGGGTGCCTGTCATCCAATCCGCACTGAATTTCATTTCTAGCACATAGCCAAAAAATCGCCCCATTGACTTACATTGGAGTGCAGAAAAGGTCATTTTTTCTCGGTCCCTTTAAGAGGTAGGAGTTAAACAAGCTTAGGTCTGCGGTGCCCAGGGGGGACCCCATCCAGCCCGCACTGAGTTTCATTCCTACCACCTTAGGAAAAAAAGTCATTATTTTGAGGCTTAGAAGTCATTTCTGCAATTCCCATAGAAAATCAACGGCGTCTCTATTCAATTGTGTGGAGCGCATATCAGGTGGGTTTTCTCTGCCGGCTTAAGAGATACACGTGAAACTAAAGCCGATCCTGGGTGCCTAGGGTGCCTGTCATCCAATCCGCACTGAATTTCATTTCTAGCACATAGCCAAAAAATCGCCCCATTGACTTACATTGGAGTGCAGAAAAGGTCATTTTTTCTCGGTCCCTTTAAGAGGTAGGAGTTAAACAAGCTTAGGTCTGCGGTGCCCAGGGGGGACCCCATCCAGCCCGCACTGAGTTTCATTCCTACCACCTTAGGAAAAAAAGTCATTATTTTGAGGCTTAGAAGTCATTTCTGCAATTCCCATAGAAAATCAACGGCGTCTCTATTCAATTGTGTGGAGCGCATATCAGGTGGGTTTTCTCTGCCGGCTTAAGAGATACACGTGAAACTAAAGCCGATCCTGGGTGCCTAGGGTGCCTGTCATCCAATCCGCACTGAATTTCATTTCTAGCACATAGCCAAAAAATCGCCCCATTGACTTACATTGGAGTGCAGAAAAGGTCATTTTTTCTCGGTCCCTTTAAGAGGTAGGAGTTAAACAAGCTTAGGTCTGCGGTGCCCAGGGGGGACCCCATCCAGCCCGCACTGAGTTTCATTCCTACCACCTTAGGAAAAAAAGTCATTATTTTGAGGCTTAGAAGTCATTTCTGCAATTCCCATAGAAAATCAACGGCGTCTCTATTCAATTGTGTGGAGCGCATATCAGGTGGGTTTTCTCTGCCGGCTTAAGAGATACACGTGAAACTAAAGCCGATCCTGGGTGCCTAGGGTGCCTGTCATCCAATCCGCACTGAATTTCATTTCTAGCACATAGCCAAAAAATCGCCCCATTGACTTACATTGGAGTGCAGAAAAGGTCATTTTTTCTCGGTCCCTTTAAGAGGTAGGAGTTAAACAAGCTTAGGTCTGCGGTGCCCAGGGGGGACCCCATCCAGCCCGCACTGAGTTTCATTCCTACCACCTTAGGAAAAAAAGTCATTATTTTGAGGCTTAGAAGTCATTTCTGCAATTCCCATAGAAAATCAACGGCGTCTCTATTCAATTGTGTGGAGCGCATATCAGGTGGGTTTTCTCTGCCGGCTTAAGAGATACACGTGAAACTAAAGCCGATCCTGGGTGCCTAGGGTGCCTGTCATCCAATCCGCACTGAATTTCATTTCTAGCACATAGCCAAAAAATCGCCCCATTGACTTACATTGGAGTGCAGAAAAGGTCATTTTTTCTCGGTCCCTTTAAGAGGTAGGAGTTAAACAAGCTTAGGTCTGCGGTGCCCAGGGGGGACCCCATCCAGCCCGCACTGAGTTTCATTCCTACCACCTTAGGAAAAAAAGTCATTATTTTGAGGCTTAGAAGTCATTTCTGCAATTCCCATAGAAAATCAACGGCGTCTCTATTCAATTGTGTGGAGCGCATATCAGGTGGGTTTTCTCTGCCGGCTTAAGAGATACACGTGAAACTAAAGCCGATCCTGGGTGCCTAGGGTGCCTGTCATCCAATCCGCACTGAATTTCATTTCTAGCACATAGCCAAAAAATCGCCCCATTGACTTACATTGGAGTGCAGAAAAGGTCATTTTTTCTCGGTCCCTTTAAGAGGTAGGAGTTAAACAAGCTTAGGTCTGCGGTGCCCAGGGGGACCCCATCCAGCCCGCACTGAGTTTCATTCCTACCACCTTAGGAAAAAAAGTCATTATTTTGAGGCTTAGAAGTCATTTCTGCAATTCCCATAGAAAATCAACGGCGTCTCTATTCAATTGTGTGGAGCGCATATCAGGTGGGTTTTCTCTGCCGGCTTAAGAGATACACGTGAAACTAAAGCCGATCCTGGGTGCCTAGGGTGCCTGTCATCCAATCCGCACTGAATTTCATTTCTAGCACATAGCCAAAAAATCGCCCCATTGACTTACATTGGAGTGCAGAAAAGGTCATTTTTTCTCGGTCCCTTTAAGAGGTAGGAGTTAAACAAGCTTAGGTCTGCGGTGCCCAGGGGGGACCCCATCCAGCCCGCACTGAGTTTCATTCCTACCACCTTAGGAAAAAAAGTCATTATTTTGAGGCTTAGAAGTCATTTCTGCAATTCCCATAGAAAATCAACGGCGTCTCTAATTCAATTGTGTGGAGCGCATATCAGGTGGGTTTTCTCTGCCGGCTTAAGAGATACACGTGAAACTAAAGCCGATCCTGGGTGCCTAGGGTGCCTGTCATCCAATCCGCACTGATCCATTAGCACTAGCATTTCCTTACATTGGGACATAGTCTTTTTTAAAAATCGCCCCAGTTACCAAGCTTAGTCTGCGGTGCCCAAAAGGTCATTTTCTCGGACCCTTTATCAGGTACCAGTTAGGAACAAAGCTTATTCTTTTGCCCAGGGGTCACTCCATTCCAGCCAAATCATTTTCGTCAACCATTCAGTTTTGTGGAGCGCATATCTTTTTTCTCTTAGAAGTCATTACACGTGAAAAAAGCCGATCCTGGGCCAGTGTGCATCCAATCCGCCAATTTCATATCTAGGTGGGAAAAGCCCCTTGACTTACATTGATAGTGCAAAAAAGGTCGATCCTTCTGGTGCCTAGGGTGCCTGTTCCAATTGGAACTGCATTTCCAGCACATTCTGCACAAAAAAAACCCCATTGACTTACAAAAAGTCATGAAAATTCCATTTTTTCTCGGATTTAAGAGGTAGGAGTTAAACAAATCAGGTCGCTTTAGGGGGGACCCCTATCCGAGCCCGCAAGGGTTTTCCATCCCACCCCTTAGGAAATCCAGTCATTACTAGAGCCAAAAAATCGTCCATTGACTTAATTGGAGTAGAAAATCCGGCGTCTCTATTCAATTAAGAGAGGGCATAAACAAGGTTTCTCTGCCGGCCCAGGGGACATCCAGAAACTAAAGCATTCCTATCCTTAGGAAAAAAAGTCATTATTTTGATGCTTAGGTCATTTCTGCACATAGAAAATCGCCCCTATTCAATTACTGGAGCGCATACAGGTGGATTTTTTCTGCCCTTAAGAGATACATTGAACAAGCCGAGGTCTGCTTCCCCAGGGTGGAAATCCAATCCCACTGAATTTCATTTCTAACATCAAAAAGTCATTACTTCAGGCTTAAAGTCATCCATTTCATAGAAAATAAGAAGGAGTTAACAACTGTAGGTCCTGCCCATATCAGGTGGTTTTCAGCCCGGAGCATAAGAGATAAAAAAAACATTAACTTGAGACAGAAGGGCCTTTGCATGCCTGTCATCCCGGCGTCCCTAATTAATTGGTAGACATAGCAGTTTAAGGCCCGCATAGACACTTAAACAAAGCCGTCCAGACCCCACAGGTTGCCCGCCATTTAATCCGCACTGGAGTTAAAAAAGCTTAGCCTGCGGGCCCAGGGACTTACCCCATCCAGAAAAGGTCATTTATTCTCGGTCCTTTAAGAGGTCTAACAAGCTTAGGTCATGGCCAGGCCTTAGAGGGCATTTTCATTCACCCCTTTTAATCATACAGCTTGTATCTATTTCCCATAGAAAATCAACACAGGTCTCATTCAATTGTGTGGAGCGCTATCTGAATTTCTCCTTTTTCCTAGATACACATGAAATAAATCGCCCCATTCCAATACATCTGGAGTATAGCCAAAAAATCGCCCCATTGACTTACATAAGTGCAGAAAGGATTTTTTCTCGGTCCCTTTAAGAGCTAGGAGTTAAACAAGCTTAGTGCGGTGCCAGGGGGGACCCCATCCAGCCCGCACTGAGTTTCATTCCTACCACCTTAGGAAAAAAAGTCATTATTTTGAGGCTTAGAAGTCATTTCTGCAATTCCCATAGAAAATCAACGGCGTCTCTATTCAATTGTGTGGAGCGCATATCAGGTGGGTTTCTCTGCCGGCTTAAGAGATACACGTGAAACTAAAGCCGATCCTGGGTGCCTAGGGTGCCTGTCATCCAATCCGCACTGAATTTCATTTCTAGCACATAGCCAAAAAATCGCCCCATTGACTTACATTGGAGTGCAGAAAAGGTCATTTTTTCTCGGTCCCTTTAAGAGGTAGGAGTTAAACAAGCTTAGGTCTGCGGTGCCCAGGGGGGACCCCATCCAGCCCGCACTGAGTTTCATTCCTACCACCTTAGGAAAAAAAGTCATTATTTTGAGGCTTAGAAGTCATTTCTGCAATTCCCATAGAAAATCAACGGCGTCTCTATTCAATTGTGTGGAGCGCATATCAGGTGGGTTTTCTCTGCCGGCTTAAGAGATACACGTGAAACTAAAGCCGATCCTGGGTGCCTAGGGTGCCTGTCATCCAATCCGCACTGATTTCATTTCTAGCACATAGCCAAAAAATCGCCCCATTGACTTACATTGGAGTGCAGAAAAGGTCATTTTTTCTCGGTCCCTTTAAGAGGTAGGAGTTAAACAAGCTTAGGTCTGCGGTGCCCAGGGGGGACCCCATCCAGCCCGCACTGAGTTTCATTCCTACCACCTTAGGAAAAAAAGTCATTATTTTGAGGCTTAGAAGTCATTTCTGCAATTCCCATAGAAAATCAACGGCGTCTCTATTCAATTGTGTGGAGCGCATATCAGGTGGGTTTTCTCTGCCGGCTTAAGAGATACACGTGAAACTAAAGCCGATCCTGGGTGCCTAGGGTGCCTGTCATCCAATCCGCACTGAATTTCATTTCTAGCACATAGCCAAAAAATCGCCCCATTGACTTACATTGGAGTGCAGAAAAGGTCATTTTTTCTCGGTCCCTTTAAGAGGTAGGAGTTAAACAAGCTTAGGTCTGCGGTGCCCAGGGGGGACCCCATCCAGCCCGCACTGAGTTTCATTCCTACCACCTTAGGAAAAAAAGTCATTATTTTGAGGCTTAGAAGTCATTTCTGCAATTCCCATAGAAAATCAACGGCGTCTCTATTCAATTGTGTGGAGCGCATATCAGGTGGGTTTTCTCTGCCGGCTTAAGAGATACACGTGAAACTAAAGCCGATCCTGGGTGCCTAGGGTGCCTGTCATCCAATCCGCACTGAATTTCATTTCTAGCACATAGCCAAAAAATCGCCCCATTGACTTACATTGGAGTGCAGAAAAGGTCATTTTTTCTCGGTCCCTTTAAGAGGTAGGAGTTAAACAAGCTTAGGTCTGCGGTGCCCAGGGGGGACCCCATCCAGCCCGCACTGAGTTTCATTCCTACCACCTTAGGAAAAAAAGTCATTATTTTGAGGCTTAGAAGTCATTTCTGCAATTCCCATAGAAAATCAACGGCGTCTCTATTCAATTGTGTGGAGCGCATATCAGGTGGGTTTTCTCTGCCGGCTTAAGAGATACACGTGAAACTAAAGCCGATCCTGGGTGCCTAGGGTGCCTGTCATCCAATCCGCACTGATTTCATTTCTAGCACATAGCCAAAAAATCGCCCCATTGACTTACATTGGAGTGCAGAAAAGGTCATTTTTTCTCGGTCCCTTTAAGAGGTAGGAGTTAAACAAGCTTAGGTCTGCGGTGCCCAGGGGGGACCCCATCCAGCCCGCACTGAGTTTCATTCCTACCACCTTAGGAAAAAAAGTCATTATTTTGAGGCTTAGAAGTCATTTCTGCAATTCCCATAGAAAATCAACGGCGTCTCTATTCAATTGTGTGGAGCGCATATCAGGTGGGTTTTCTCTGCCGGCTTAAGAGATACACGTGAAACTAAAGCCGATCCTGGGTGCCTAGGGTGCCTGTCATCCAATCCGCACTGAATTTCATTTCTAGCACATAGCCAAAAAATCGCCCCATTGACTTACATTGGAGTGCAGAAAAGGTCATTTTTTCTCGGTCCCTTTAAGAGGTAGGAGTTAAACAAGCTTAGGTCTGCGGTGCCCAGGGGGGACCCCATCCAGCCCGCACTGAGTTTCATTCCTACCACCTTAGGAAAAAAAGTCATTATTTTGAGGCTTAGAAGTCATTTCTGCAATTCCCATAGAAAATCAACGGCGTCTCTATTCAATTGTGTGGAGCGCATATCAGGTGGGTTTTCTCTGCCGGCTTAAGAGATACACGTGAAACTAAAGCCGATCCTGGGTGCCTAGGGTGCCTGTCATCCAATCCGCACTGAATTTCATTTCTAGCACATAGCCAAAAAATCGCCCCATTGACTTACATTGGAGTGCAGAAAAGGTCATTTTTTCTCGGTCCCTTTAAGAGGTAGGAGTTAAACAAGCTTAGGTCTGCGGTGCCCAGGGGGGACCCCATCCAGCCCGCACTGAGTTTCATTCCTACCACCTTAGGAAAAAAAGTCATTATTTTGAGGCTTAGAAGTCATTTCTGCAATTCCCATAGAAAATCAACGGCGTCTCTATTCAATTGTGTGGAGCGCATATCAGGTGGGTTTTCTCTGCCGGCTTAAGAGATACACGTGAAACTAAAGCCGATCCTGGGTGCCTAGGGTGCCTGTCATCCAATCCGCACTGAATTTCATTTCTAGCACATAGCCAAAAAATCGCCCCATTGACTTACATTGGAGTGCAGAAAAGGTCATTTTTTCTCGGTCCCTTTAAGAGGTAGGAGTTAAACAAGCTTAGGTCTGCGGTGCCCAGGGGGGACCCCATCCAGCCCGCACTGAGTTTCATTCCTACCACCTTAGGAAAAAAAGTCATTATTTTGAGGCTTAGAAGTCATTTCTGCAATTCCCATAGAAAATCAACGGCGTCTCTATTCAATTGTGTGGAGCGCATATCAGGTGGGTTTTCTCTGCCGGCTTAAGAGATACACGTGAAACTAAAGCCGATCCTGGGTGCCTAGGGTGCCTGTCATCCAATCCGCACTGAATTTCATTTCTAGCACATAGCCAAAAAATCGCCCCATTGACTTACATTGGAGTGCAGAAAAGGTCATTTTTTCTCGGTCCCTTTAAGAGGTAGGAGTTAAACAAGCTTAGGTCTGCGGTGCCCAGGGGGGACCCCATCCAGCCCGCACTGAGTTTCATTCCTACCACCTTAGGAAAAAAAGTCATTATTTTGAGGCTTAGAAGTCATTTCTGCAATTCCCATAGAAAATCAACGGCGTCTCTATTCAATTGTGTGGAGCGCATATCAGGTGGGTTTTCTCTGCCGGCTTAAGAGATACACGTGAAACTAAAGCCGATCCTGGGTGCCTAGGGTGCCTGTCATCCAATCCGCACTGAATTTCATTTCTAGCACATAGCCAAAAAATCGCCCCATTGACTTACATTGGAGTGCAGAAAAGGTCATTTTTTCTCGGTCCCTTTAAGAGGTAGGAGTTAAACAAGCTTAGGTCTGCGGTGCCCAGGGGGGACCCCATCCAGCCCGCACTGAGTTTCATTCCTACCACCTTAGGAAAAAAAGTCATTATTTTGAGGCTTAGAAGTCATTTCTGCAATTCCCATAGAAAATCAACGGCGTCTCTATTCAATTGTGTGGAGCGCATATCAGGTGGGTTTTCTCTGCCGGCTTAAGAGATACACGTGAAACTAAAGCCGATCCTGGGTGCCTAGGGTGCCTGTCATCCAATCCGCACTGAATTTCATTTCTAGCACATAGCCAAAAAATCGCCCCATTGACTTACATTGGAGTGCAGAAAAGGTCATTTTTTCTCGGTCCCTTTAAGAGGTAGGAGTTAAACAAGCTTAGGTCTGCGGTGCCCAGGGGGGACCCCATCCAGCCCGCACTGAGTTTCATTCCTACCACCTTAGGAAAAAAAGTCATTATTTTGAGGCTTAGAAGTCATTTCTGCAATTCCCATAGAAAATCAACGGCGTCTCTATTCAATTGTGTGGAGCGCATATCAGGTGGGTTTTCTCTGCCGGCTTAAGAGATACACGTGAAACTAAAGCCGATCCTGGGTGCCTAGGGTGCCTGTCATCCAATCCGCACTGAATTTCATTTCTAGCACATAGCCAAAAAATCGCCCCATTGACTTACATTGGAGTGCAGAAAAGGTCATTTTTTCTCGGTCCCTTTAAGAGGTAGGAGTTAAACAAGCTTAGGTCTGCGGTGCCCAGGGGGGACCCCATCCAGCCCGCACTGAGTTTCATTCCTACCACCTTAGGAAAAAAAGTCATTATTTTGAGGCTTAGAAGTCATTTCTGCAATTCCCATAGAAAATCAACGGCGTCTCTATTCAATTGTGTGGAGCGCATATCAGGTGGGTTTTCTCTGCCGGCTTAAGAGATACACGTGAAACTAAAGCCGATCCTGGGTGCCTAGGGTGCCTGTCATCCAATCCGCACTGAATTTCATTTCTAGCACATAGCCAAAAAATCGCCCCATTGACTTACATTGGAGTGCAGAAAAGGTCATTTTTTCTCGGTCCCTTTAAGAGGTAGGAGTTAAACAAGCTTAGGTCTGCGGTGCCCAGGGGGGACCCCATCCAGCCCGCACTGAGTTTCATTCCTACCACCTTAGGAAAAAAAGTCATTATTTTGAGGCTTAGAAGTCATTTCTGCAATTCCCATAGAAAATCAACGGCGTCTCTATTCAATTGTGTGGAGCGCATATCAGGTGGGTTTTCTCTGCCGGCTTAAGAGATACACGTGAAACTAAAGCCGATCCTGGGTGCCTAGGGTGCCTGTCATCCAATCCGCACTGAATTTCATTTCTAGCACATAGCCAAAAAATCGCCCCATTGACTTACATTGGAGTGCAGAAAAGGTCATTTTTTCTCGGTCCCTTTAAGAGGTAGGAGTTAAACAAGCTTAGGTCTGCGGTGCCCAGGGGGGACCCCATCCAGCCCGCACTGAGTTTCATTCCTACCACCTTAGGAAAAAAAGTCATTATTTTGAGGCTTAGAAGTCATTTCTGCAATTCCCATAGAAAATCAACGGCGTCTCTATTCAATTGTGTGGAGCGCATATCAGGTGGGTTTTCTCTGCCGGCTTAAGAGATACACGTGAAACTAAAGCCGATCCTGGGTGCCTAGGGTGCCTGTCATCCAATCCGCACTGAATTTCATTTCTAGCACATAGCCAAAAAATCGCCCCATTGACTTACATTGGAGTGCAGAAAAGGTCATTTTTTCTCGGTCCCTTTAAGAGGTAGGAGTTAAACAAGCTTAGGTCTGCGGTGCCCAGGGGGGACCCCATCCAGCCCGCACTGAGTTTCATTCCTACCACCTTAGGAAAAAAAGTCATTATTTTGAGGCTTAGAAGTCATTTCTGCAATTCCCATAGAAAATCAACGGCGTCTCTATTCAATTGTGTGGAGCGCATATCAGGTGGGTTTTCTCTGCCGGCTTAAGAGATACACGTGAAACTAAAGCCGATCCTGGGTGCCTAGGGTGCCTGTCATCCAATCCGCACTGAATTTCATTTCTAGCACATAGCCAAAAAATCGCCCCATTGACTTACATTGGAGTGCAGAAAAGGTCATTTTTTCTCGGTCCCTTTAAGAGGTAGGAGTTAAACAAGCTTAGGTCTGCGGTGCCCAGGGGGGACCCCATCCAGCCCGCACTGAGTTTCATTCCTACCACCTTAGGAAAAAAGTCATTATTTTGAGGCTTAGAAGTCATTTCTGCAATTCCCATAGAAAATCAACGGCGTCTCTATTCAATTGTGTGGAGCGCATATCAGGTGGGTTTTCTCTGCCGGCTTAAGAGATACACGTGAAACTAAAGCCGATCCTGGGTGCCTAGGGTGCCTGTCATCCAATCCGCACTGAATTTCATTTCTAGCACATAGCCAAAAAATCGCCCCATTGACTTACATTGGAGTGCAGAAAAGGTCATTTTTTCTCGGTCCCTTTAAGAGGTAGGAGTTAAACAAGCTTAGGTCTGCGGTGCCCAGGGGGGACCCCATCCAGCCCGCACTGAGTTTCATTCCTACCACCTTAGGAAAAAAAGTCATTATTTTGAGGCTTAGAAGTCATTTCTGCAATTCCCATAGAAAATCAACGGCGTCTCTATTCAATTGTGTGGAGCGCATATCAGGTGGGTTTTCTCTGCCGGCTTAAGAGATACACGTGAAACTAAAGCCGATCCTGGGTGCCTAGGGTGCCTGTCATCCAATCCGCACTGAATTTCATTTCTAGCACATAGCCAAAAAATCGCCCCATTGACTTACATTGGAGTGCAGAAAAGGTCATTTTTTCTCGGTCCCTTTAAGAGGTAGGAGTTAAACAAGCTTAGGTCTGCGGTGCCCAGGGGGGACCCCATCCAGCCCGCACTGAGTTTCATTCCTACCACCTTAGGAAAAAAAGTCATTATTTTGAGGCTTAGAAGTCATTTCTGCAATTCCCATAGAAAATCAACGGCGTCTCTATTCAATTGTGTGGAGCGCATATCAGGTGGGTTTTCTCTGCCGGCTTAAGAGATACACGTGAAACTAAAGCCGATCCTGGGTGCCTAGGGTGCCTGTCATCCAATCCGCACTGAATTTCATTTCTAGCACATAGCCAAAAAATCGCCCCATTGACTTACATTGGAGTGCAGAAAAGGTCATTTTTTCTCGGTCCCTTTAAGAGGTAGGAGTTAAACAAGCTTAGGTCTGCGGTGCCCAGGGGGGACCCCATCCAGCCCGCACTGAGTTTCATTCCTACCACCTTAGGAAAAAAAGTCATTATTTTGAGGCTTAGAAGTCATTTCTGCAATTCCCATAGAAAATCAACGGCGTCTCTATTCAATTGTGTGGAGCGCATATCAGGTGGGTTTTCTCTGCCGGCTTAAGAGATACACGTGAAACTAAAGCCGATCCTGGGTGCCTAGGGTGCCTGTCATCCAATCCGCACTGAATTTCATTTCTAGCACATAGCCAAAAAATCGCCCCATTGACTTACATTGGAGTGCAGAAAAGGTCATTTTTTCTCGGTCCCTTTAAGAGGTAGGAGTTAAACAAGCTAAGGTCTGCGGTGCCCAGGGGGGACCCCATCCAGCCCGCACTGAGTTTCATTCCTACCACCTTAGGAAAAAAAGTCATTATTTTGAGGCTTAGAAGTCATTTCTGCAATTCCCATAGAAAATCAACGGCGTCTCTATTCAATTGTGTGGAGCGCATATCAGGTGGGTTTTCTCTGCCGGCTTAAGAGATACACGTGAAACTAAAGCCGATCCTGGGTGCCTAGGGTGCCTGTCATCCAATCCGCACTGAATTTCATTTCTAGCACATAGCCAAAAAATCGCCCCATTGACTTACATTGGAGTGCAGAAAAGGTCATTTTTTCTCGGTCCCTTTAAGAGGTAGGAGTTAAACAAGCTTAGGTCTGCGGTGCCCAGGGGGGACCCCATCCAGCCCGCACTGAGTTTCATTCCTACCACCTTAGGAAAAAAAGTCATTATTTTGAGGCTTAGAAGTCATTTCTGCAATTCCCATAGAAAATCAACGGCGTCTCTATTCAATTGTGTGGAGCGCATATCAGGTGGGTTTTCTCTGCCGGCTTAAGAGATACACGTGAAACTAAAGCCGATCCTGGGTGCCTAGGGTGCCTGTCATCCAATCCGCACTGAATTTCATTTCTAGCACATAGCCAAAAAATCGCCCCATTGACTTACATTGGAGTGCAGAAAAGGTCATTTTTTCTCGGTCCCTTTAAGAGGTAGGAGTTAAACAAGCTTAGGTCTGCGGTGCCCAGGGGGGACCCCATCCAGCCCGCACTGAGTTTCATTCCTACCACCTTAGGAAAAAAAGTCATTATTTTGAGGCTTAGAAGTCATTTCTGCAATTCCCATAGAAAATCAACGGCGTCTCTATTCAATTGTGTGGAGCGCATATCAGGTGGGTTTTCTCTGCCGGCTTAAGAGATACACGTGAAACTAAAGCCGATCCTGGGTGCCTAGGGTGCCTGTCATCCAATCCGCACTGAATTTCATTTCTAGCACATAGCCAAAAAATCGCCCCATTGACTTACATTGGAGTGCAGAAAAGGTCATTTTTTCTCGGTCCCTTTAAGAGGTAGGAGTTAAACAAGCTTAGGTCTGCGGTGCCCAGGGGGGACCCCATCCAGCCCGCACTGAGTTTCATTCCTACCACCTTAGGAAAAAAAGTCATTATTTTGAGGCTTAGAAGTCATTTCTGCAATTCCCATAGAAAATCAACGGCGTCTCTATTCAATTGTGTGGAGCGCATATCAGGTGGGTTTTCTCTGCCGGCTTAAGAGATACACGTGAAACTAAAGCCGATCCTGGGTGCCTAGGGTGCCTGTCATCCAATCCGCACTGAATTTCATTTCTAGCACATAGCCAAAAAATCGCCCCATTGACTTACATTGGAGTGCAGAAAAGGTCATTTTTTCTCGGTCCCTTTAAGAGGTAGGAGTTAAACAAGCTTAGGTCTGCGGTGCCCAGGGGGGACCCCATCCAGCCCGCACTGAGTTTCATTCCTACCACCTTAGGAAAAAAAGTCATTATTTTGAGGCTTAGAAGTCATTTCTGCAATTCCCATAGAAAATCAACGGCGTCTCTATTCAATTGTGTGGAGCGCATATCAGGTGGGTTTTCTCTGCCGGCTTAAGAGATACACGTGAAACTAAAGCCGATCCTGGGTGCCTAGGGTGCCTGTCATCCAATCCGCACTGAATTTCATTTCTAGCACATAGCCAAAAAATCGCCCCATTGACTTACATTGGAGTGCAGAAAAGGTCATTTTTTCTCGGTCCCTTTAAGAGGTAGGAGTTAAACAAGCTTAGGTCTGCGGTGCCCAGGGGGGACCCCATCCAGCCCGCACTGAGTTTCATTCCTACCACCTTAGGAAAAAAAGTCATTATTTTGAGGCTTAGAAGTCATTTCTGCAATTCCCATAGAAAATCAACGGCGTCTCTATTCAATTGTGTGGAGCGCATATCAGGTGGGTTTTCTCTGCCGGCTTAAGAGATACACGTGAAACTAAAGCCGATCCTGGGTGCCTAGGGTGCCTGTCATCCAATCCGCACTGAATTTCATTTCTAGCACATAGCCAAAAAATCGCCCCATTGACTTACATTGGAGTGCAGAAAAGGTCATTTTTTCTCGGTCCCTTTAAGAGGTAGGAGTTAAACAAGCTTAGGTCTGCGGTGCCCAGGGGGGACCCCATCCAGCCCGCACTGAGTTTCATTCCTACCACCTTAGGAAAAAAAGTCATTATTTTGAGGCTTAGAAGTCATTTCTGCAATTCCCATAGAAAATCAACGGCGTCTCTATTCAATTGTGTGGAGCGCATATCAGGTGGGTTTTCTCTGCCGGCTTAAGAGATACACGTGAAACTAAAGCCGATCCTGGGTGCCTAGGGTGCCTGTCATCCAATCCGCACTGAATTTCATTTCTAGCACATAGCCAAAAAATCGCCCCATTGACTTACATTGGAGTGCAGAAAAGGTCATTTTTTCTCGGTCCCTTTAAGAGGTAGGAGTTAAACAAGCTTAGGTCTGCGGTGCCCAGGGGGGACCCCATCCAGCCCGCACTGAGTTTCATTCCTACCACCTTAGGAAAAAAAGTCATTATTTTGAGGCTTAGAAGTCATTTCTGCAATTCCCATAGAAAATCAACGGCGTCTCTATTCAATTGTGTGGAGCGCATATCAGGTGGGTTTTCTCTGCCGGCTTAAGAGATACACGTGAAACTAAAGCCGATCCTGGGTGCCTAGGGTGCCTGTCATCCAATCCGCACTGAATTTCATTTCTAGCACATAGCCAAAAAATCGCCCCATTGACTTACATTGGAGTGCAGAAAAGGTCATTTTTTCTCGGTCCCTTTAAGAGGTAGGAGTTAAACAAGCTTAGGTCTGCGGTGCCCAGGGGGGACCCCATCCAGCCCGCACTGAGTTTCATTCCTACCACCTTAGGAAAAAAAGTCATTATTTTGAGGCTTAGAAGTCATTTCTGCAATTCCCATAGAAAATCAACGGCGTCTCTATTCAATTGTGTGGAGCGCATATCAGGTGGGTTTTCTCTGCCGGCTTAAGAGATACACGTGAAACTAAAGCCGATCCTGGGTGCCTAGGGTGCCTGTCATCCAATCCGCACTGAATTTCATTTCTAGCACATAGCCAAAAAATCGCCCCATTGACTTACATTGGAGTGCAGAAAAGGTCATTTTTTCTCGGTCCCTTTAAGAGGTAGGAGTTAAACAAGCTTAGGTCTGCGGTGCCCAGGGGGGACCCCATCCAGCCCGCACTGAGTTTCATTCCTACCACCTTAGGAAAAAAAGTCATTATTTTGAGGCTTAGAAGTCATTTCTGCAATTCCCATAGAAAATCAACGGCGTCTCTATTCAATTGTGTGGAGCGCATATCAGGTGGGTTTTCTCTGCCGGCTTAAGAGATACACGTGAAACTAAAGCCGATCCTGGGTGCCTAGGGTGCCTGTCATCCAATCCGCACTGAATTTCATTTCTAGCACATAGCCAAAAAATCGCCCCATTGACTTACATTGGAGTGCAGAAAAGGTCATTTTTTCTCGGTCCCTTTAAGAGGTAGGAGTTAAACAAGCTTAGGTCTGCGGTGCCCAGGGGGGACCCCATCCAGCCCGCACTGAGTTTCATTCCTACCACCTTAGGAAAAAAAGTCATTATTTTGAGGCTTAGAAGTCATTTCTGCAATTCCCATAGAAAATCAACGGCGTCTCTATTCAATTGTGTGGAGCGCATATCAGGTGGGTTTTCTCTGCCGGCTTAAGAGATACACGTGAAACTAAAGCCGATCCTGGGTGCCTAGGGTGCCTGTCATCCAATCCGCACTGAATTTCATTTCTAGCACATAGCCAAAAAATCGCCCCATTGACTTACATTGGAGTGCAGAAAAGGTCATTTTTTCTCGGTCCCTTTAAGAGGTAGGAGTTAAACAAGCTTAGGTCTGCGGTGCCCAGGGGGGACCCCATCCAGCCCGCACTGAGTTTCATTCCTACCACCTTAGGAAAAAAAGTCATTATTTTGAGGCTTAGAAGTCATTTCTGCAATTCCCATAGAAAATCAACGGCGTCTCTATTCAATTGTGTGGAGCGCATATCAGGTGGGTTTTCTCTGCCGGCTTAAGAGATACACGTGAAACTAAAGCCGATCCTGGGTGCCTAGGGTGCCTGTCATCCAATCCGCACTGAATTTCATTTCTAGCACATAGCCAAAAAATCGCCCCATTGACTTACATTGGAGTGCAGAAAAGGTCATTTTTTCTCGGTCCCTTTAAGAGGTAGGAGTTAAACAAGCTTAGGTCTGCGGTGCCCAGGGGGGACCCCATCCAGCCCGCACTGAGTTTCATTCCTACCACCTTAGGAAAAAAAGTCATTATTTTGAGGCTTAGAAGTCATTTCTGCAATTCCCATAGAAAATCAACGGCGTCTCTATTCAATTGTGTGGAGCGCATATCAGGTGGGTTTTCTCTGCCGGCTTAAGAGATACACGTGAAACTAAAGCCGATCCTGGGTGCCTAGGGTGCCTGTCATCCAATCCGCACTGAATTTCATTTCTAGCACATAGCCAAAAAATCGCCCCATTGACTTACATTGGAGTGCAGAAAAGGTCATTTTTTCTCGGTCCCTTTAAGAGGTAGGAGTTAAACAAGCTTAGGTCTGCGGTGCCCAGGGGGGACCCCATCCAGCCCGCACTGAGTTTCATTCCTACCACCTTAGGAAAAAAAGTCATTATTTTGAGGCTTAGAAGTCATTTCTGCAATTCCCATAGAAAATCAACGGCGTCTCTATTCAATTGTGTGGAGCGCATATCAGGTGGGTTTTCTCTGCCGGCTTAAGAGATACACGTGAAACTAAAGCCGATCCTGGGTGCCTAGGGTGCCTGTCATCCAATCCGCACTGAATTTCATTTCTAGCACATAGCCAAAAAATCGCCCCATTGACTTACATTGGAGTGCAGAAAAGGTCATTTTTTCTCGGTCCCTTTAAGAGGTAGGAGTTAAACAAGCTTAGGTCTGCGGTGCCCAGGGGGGACCCCATCCAGCCCGCACTGAGTTTCATTCCTACCACCTTAGGAAAAAAAGTCATTATTTTGAGGCTTAGAAGTCATTTCTGCAATTCCCATAGAAAATCAACGGCGTCTCTATTCAATTGTGTGGAGCGCATATCAGGTGGGTTTTCTCTGCCGGCTTAAGAGATACACGTGAAACTAAAGCCGATCCTGGGTGCCTAGGGTGCCTGTCATCCAATCCGCACTGAATTTCATTTCTAGCACATAGCCAAAAAATCGCCCCATTGACTTACATTGGAGTGCAGAAAAGGTCATTTTTTCTCGGTCCCTTTAAGAGGTAGGAGTTAAACAAGCTTAGGTCTGCGGTGCCCAGGGGGGACCCCATCCAGCCCGCACTGAGTTTCATTCCTACCACCTTAGGAAAAAAAGTCATTATTTTGAGGCTTAGAAGTCATTTCTGCAATTCCCATAGAAAATCAATGGCGTCTCTATTCAATTGTGTGGAGCGCATATCAGGTGGGTTTTCTCTGCCGGCTTAAGAGATACACGTGAAACTAATGCCGATCCTGGGTGCCTAGGGTGCCTGTCATCCAATCCGCACTGAATTTCATTTCTAGCACATAGCCAAAAAATCGCCCCATTGACTTACATTGGAGTGCAGAAAAGGTCATTTTTTTCTCGGTCCCTTTAAGAGGTAGGAGTTAAACAAGCTTAGGTCTGCGGTGCCCAGGGGGGACCCCATCCAGCCCACACTGAGTTTCATTCCTACCACCTTAGGAAAAAAAGTCATTATTTTGAGGCTTAGAAGTCATTTCTGCAATTCCCATAGAAAATCAATGGCGTCTCTATTCAATTGTGTGGAGCGCATATCAGGTGGATTTTCTTTGCCGGCTTAAGAGATACACGTGAAACTAAAGCCGATCCTGGGTGCCTAGGGTGCCTGTCATCCAATCCGCACTGAATTTCATTTCTAGCACATAGCCAAAAAATCGCCCCATTGACTTACATTGGAGTGCAGAAAAGGTCATTTTTTCTCGGTCCCTTTAAGAGGTAGGAGTTAAACAAGCTTAGGTCTGCGGTGCCCAGGGGGACCCCATCCAGCCCACACTGAGTTTCATTCCTACCACCTTAGGAAAAAAAGTCATTATTTTGAGGCTTAGAAGTCATTTCTGCAATTCCCATAGAAAATCAATGGCGTCTCTATTCAATTGTGTGGAGCGCATATCAGGTGGATTTTCTCTGCCGGCTTAAGAGATACACGTGAAACTAAAGCCGATCCTGGGTGCCTAGGGTGCCTGTCATCCAATCCGCACTGAATTTCATTTCTAGCACATAGCCAAAAAATCGCCCCATTGACTTACATTGGAGTGCAGAAAATGTCATTTTTTCTCGGTCCCTTTAAGAGGTAGGAGTTAAACAAGCTTAGGTCTGCGGTGCCCAAGGGGGACCCCATCCAGCCCGCACTGAGTTTCATTCCTACCACCTTAGGAAAAAAAGTCATTATTTTGAGGCTTAGAAGTCATTTCTGCAATTCCCATAGAAAATCAACGGCGTCTCTAATTCAATTGTGTGGAGCGCATATCAGGTGGGTTTTCTCTGCCGGCTTAAGAGATACACGTGAAACTAAAGCCGATCCTGGGTGCCTAGGGTGCCTGTCATCCAATCCGCACTGAATTTCATTTCTAGCACATAGCCAAAAAATCGCCCCATTGACTTACATTGGAGTGCAGAAAAGGTCATTTTTTCTCGGTCCCTTTAAGAGGTAGGAGTTAAACAAGCTTAGGTCTGCGGTGCCCAGGGGGGACCCCATCCAGCCCACACTGAGTTTCATTCCTACCACCTTAGGAAAAAAAGTCATTATTTTGAGGCTTAGAAGTCATTTCTGCAATTCCCATAGAAAATCAATGGCGTCTCTATTCAATTGTGTGGAGCGCATATCAGGTGGATTTTCTCTGCCGGCTTAAGAGATACACGTGAAACTAAAGCCGATCCTGGGTGCCTAGGGTGCCTGTCATCCAATCCGCACTGAATTTCATTTCTAGCACATAGCCAAAAAATCGCCCCTTTGACTTACATTGGAGTGCAGAAAAGGTCATTTTTTCTCGGTCCCTTTAAGAGGTAGGAGTTAAACAAGCTTAGGTCTGCGGTGCCCAGGGGGGACCCCATCCAGCCCGCACTGAGTTTCATTCCTACCACCTTAGGAAAAAAAGTCATTATTTTGAGGCTTAGAAGTCATTTCTGCAATTCCCATAGAAAATCAACGGCGTCTCTAATTCAATTGTGTGGAGCGCATATCAGGTGGGTTTTCTCTGCCGGCTTAAGAGATACACGTGAAACTAAAGCTGATCCTGGGTGCCTAGGGTGCCTGTCATCCAATCCGCACTGAATTTCATTTCTAGCACATAGCCAAAAAATCGCCCCATTGACTTACATTGGAGTGCAGAAAAGGTCATTTTTTCTCGGTCCCTTTAAGAGGTAGGAGTTAAACAAGCTTAGGTCTGCGGTGCCCAGGGGGGACCCCATCCAGCCCACACTGAGTTTCATTCCTACCACCTTAGGAAAAAAAGTCATTATTTTGAGGCTTAGAAGACATTTCTGCAATTCCCATAGAAAATCAATGGCGTCTATATTCAATTGTGTGGAGCGCATATCAGGTGGATTTTCTCTGCCGGCTTAAGAGATACACGTGAAACTAAAGCCGATCCTGGGTGCCTAGGGTGCCTGTCATCCAATCCGCACTGAATTTCATTTCTAGCACATAGCCAAAAAATCGCCCCATTGACTTACATTGGAGTGCAGAAAAGGTCATTTTTTCTCGGTCCCTTTAAGAGGTAGGAGTTAAACAAGCTTAGGTCTGCGGTGCCCAGGGGGGACCCCATCCAGCCCGCACTGATTTTCATTCCTACCACCTTAGGAAAAAAAGTCATTATTTTGAGGCTTAGAAGTCATTTCTGCAATTCCCATAGAAAATCAACGGCGTCTCTAATTCAATTGTGTGGAGCGCATATCAGGTGGGTTTTCTCTGCCGGCTTAAGAGATACACGTGAAACTAAAGCCGATCCTGGGTGCCTAGGGTGCCTGTCATCCAATCCGCACTGAATTTCATTACTAGCACATAGCCAAAAAATCGCCCCATTGACTTACATTGGAGTGCAGAAAAGGTCATTTTTTCTCGGTCCCTTTAAGAGGTAGGAGTTAAACAAGCTTAGGTCTGCGGTGCCCAGGGGGGACCCCATCCAGCCCACACTGAGTTTCATTCCTACCACCTTAGGAAAAAAAGTCATTATTTTGAGGCTTAGAAGTCATTTCTGCAATTCCCATAGAAA
This sequence comes from Dendropsophus ebraccatus, assembly GCF_027789765.1. Classification (NCBI taxonomy): domain Eukaryota; kingdom Metazoa; phylum Chordata; class Amphibia; order Anura; family Hylidae; genus Dendropsophus; species Dendropsophus ebraccatus. The sequence goes on along the minus strand of NC_091462.1, from coordinate 66,157,025 downwards.
ATCAATGGCGTCTCTATTCAATTGTGTGGAGCGCATATCAGGTGGATTTTCTCTGCCGGCTTAAGAGATACACGTGAAACTAAAGCCGATCCTGGGTGCCTAGGGTGCCTGTCATCCAATCCGCACTGAATTTCATTTCTAGCACATAGCCAAAAAATCGCCCCATTGACTTACATTGGAGTGCAGAAAAGGTCATTTTTTCTCGGTCCCTTTAAGAGGTAGGAGTTAAACAAGCTTAGGTCTGCGGTGCCCAGGGGGGACCCCATCCAGCCCGCACTGAGTTTCATTCCTACCACCTTAGGAAAAAAAGTCATTATTTTGAGGCTTAGAAGTCATTTCTGCAATTCCCATAGAAAATCAACGGCGTCTCTAATTCAATTGTGTGGAGCGCATATCAGGTGGGTTTTCTCTGCCGGCTTAAGAGATACACGTGAAACTAAAGCTGATCCTGGGTGCCTAGGGTGCCTGTCATCCAATCCGCACTGAATTTCATTTCTAGCACATAGCCAAAAAATCGCCCCATTGACTTACATTGGAGTGCAGAAAAGGTCATTTTTTCTCGGTCCCTTTAAGAGGTAGGAGTTAAACAAGCTTAGGTCTGCGGTGCCCAGGGGGGACCCCATCCAGCCCACACTGAGTTTCATTCCTACCACCTTAGGAAAAAAAGTCATTATTTTGAGGCTTAGAAGACATTTCTGCAATTCCCATAGAAAATCAATGGCGTCTATATTCAATTGTGTGGAGCGCATATCAGGTGGATTTTCTCTGCCGGCTTAAGAGATACACGTGAAACTAAAGCCGATCCTGGGTGCCTAGGGTGCCTGTCATCCAATCCGCACTGAATTTCATTTCTAGCACATAGCCAAAAAATCGCCCCATTGACTTACATTGGAGTGCAGAAAAGGTCATTTTTTCTCGGTCCCTTTAAGAGGTAGGAGTTAAACAAGCTTAGGTCTGCGGTGCCCAGGGGGGACCCCATCCAGCCCGCACTGATTTTCATTCCTACCACCTTAGGAAAAAAAGTCATTATTTTGAGGCTTAGAAGTCATTTCTGCAATTCCCATAGAAAATCAACGGCGTCTCTAATTCAATTGTGTGGAGCGCATATCAGGTGGGTTTTCTCTGCCGGCTTAAGAGATACACGTGAAACTAAAGCCGATCCTGGGTGCCTAGGGTGCCTGTCATCCAATCCGCACTGAATTTCATTTCTAGCACATAGCCAAAAAATCGCCCCATTGACTTACATTGGAGTGCAGAAAAGGTCATTTTTTCTCGGTCCCTTTAAGAGGTAGGAGTTAAACAAGCTTAGGTCTGCGGTGCCCAGGGGGGACCCCATCCAGCCCGCACTGAGTTTCATTCCTACCACCTTAGGAAAAAAAGTCATTATTTTGAGGCTTAGAAGTCATTTCTGCAATTCCCATAGAAAATCAACGGCGTCTCTAATTCAATTGTGTGGAGCGCATATCAGGTGGGTTTTCTCTGCCTGCTTAAGAGATACACGTGAAACTAAAGCTGATCCTGGGTGCCTAGGGTGCCTGTCATCCAATCCGCACTGAATTTCATTTCTAGCACATAGCCAAAAAATCGCCCCATTGACTTACATTGGAGTGCAGAAAAGGTCATTTTTTCTCGGTCCCTTTAAGAGGTAGGAGTTAAACAAGCTTAGGTCTGCGGTGCCCAGGGGGGACCCCATCCAGCCCACACTGAGTTTCATTCCTACCACCTTAGGAAAAAAAGTCATTATTTTGAGGCTTAGAAGACATTTCTGCAATTCCCATAGAAAATCAATGGCGTCTCTATTCAATTGTGTGGAGCGCATATCAGGTGGATTTTCTCTGCCGGCTTAAGAGATACACGTGAAACTAAAGCCGATCCTGGGTGCCTAGGGTGCCTGTCATCCAATCCGCACTGAATTTCATTTCTAGCACATAGCCAAAAAATCGCCCCATTGACTTACATTGGAGTGCAGAAAAGGTCATTTTTTCTCGGTCCCTTTAAGAGGTAGGAGTTAAACAAGCTTAGGTCTGCGGTGCCCAGGGGGGACCCCATCCAGCCCGCACTGAGTTTCATTCCTACCACCTTAGGAAAAAAAGTCATTATTTTGAGGCTTAGAAGTCATTTCTGCAATTCCCATAGAAAATCAACGGCGTCTCTAATTCAATTGTGTGGAGCGCATATCAGGTGGGTTTTCTCTGCCGGCTTAAGAGATACACGTGAAACTAAAGCCGATCCTGGGTGCCTAGGGTGCCTGTCATCCAATCCGCACTGAATTTCATTTCTAGCACATAGCCAAAAAATCGCCCCATTGACTTACATTGGAGTGCAGAAAACGTCATTTTTTCTCGGTCCCTTTAAGAGGTAGGAGTTAAACAAGCTTAGGTCTGCGGTGCCCAGGGGGGACCCCATCCAGCCCACACTGAGTTTCATTCCTACCACCTTAGGAAAAAAAGTCATTATTTTGAGGCTTAGAAGTCATTTCTGCAATTCCCATAGAAAATCAATGGCGTCTCTATTCAATTGTGTGGAGCGCATATCAGGTGGATTTTCTTTGCCGGCTTAAGAGATACACGTGAAACTAAAGCCGATCCTGGGTGCCTAGGGTGCCTGTCATCCAATCCGCACTGAATTTCATTTCTAGCACATAGCCAAAAAATCGCCCCATTGACTTACATTGGAGTGCAGAAAAGGTCATTTTTTCTCGGTCCCTTTAAGAGGTAGGAGTTAAACAAGCTTAGGTCTGCGGTGCCCAGGGGGGACCCCATCCAGCCCACACTGAGTTTCATTCCTACCACCTTAGGAAAAAAAGTCATTATTTTGAGGCTTAGAAGTCATTTCTGCAATTCCCATAGAAAATCAATGGCGTCTCTATTCAATTGTGTGGAGCGCATATCAGGTGGATTTTCTCTGCCGGCTTAAGAGATACACGTGAAACTAAAGCCGATCCTGGGTGCCTAGGGTGCCTGTCATCCAATCCGCACTGAATTTCATTTCTAGCACATAGCCAAAAAATCGCCCCATTGACTTACATTGGAGTGCAGAAAATGTCATTTTTTCTCGGTCCCTTTAAGAGGTAGGAGTTAAACAAGCTTAGGTCTGCGGTGCCCAAGGGGGACCCCATCCAGCCCGCACTGAGTTTCATTCCTACCACCTTAGGAAAAAAAGTCATTATTTTGAGGCTTAGAAGTCATTTCTGCAATTCCCATAGAAAATCAACGGCGTCTCTAATTCAATTGTGTGGAGCGCATATCAGGTGGGTTTTCTCTGCCGGCTTAAGAGATACACGTGAAACTAAAGCCGATCCTGGGTGCCTAGGGTGCCTGTCATCCAATCCGCACTGAATTTCATTTCTAGCACATAGCCAAAAAATCGCCCCATTGTCTTACATTGGAGTGCAGAAAAGGTCATTTTTTCTCGGTCCCTTTAAGAGGTAGGAGTTAAACAAGCTTAGGTCTGCGGTGCCCAGGGGGGACCCCATCCAGCCCACACTGAGTTTCATTCCTACCACCTTAGGAAAAAAAGTCATTATTTTGAGGCTTAGAAGTCATTTCTGCAATTCCCATAGAAAATCAATGGCGTCTCTATTCAATTGTGTGGAGCGCATATCAGGTGGATTTTCTCTGCCGGCTTAAGAGATACACGTGAAACTAAAGCCGATCCTGGGTGCCTAGGGTGCCTGTCATCCAATCCGCACTGAATTTCATTTCTAGCACATAGCCAAAAAATCGCCCCATTGACTTACATTGGAGTGCAGAAAAGGTCATTTTTTCTCGGTCCCTTTAAGAGGTAGGAGTTAAACAAGCTTAGGTCTGCGGTGCCCAGGGGGGACCCCATCCAGCCCACACTGAGTTTCATTCCTACCACCTTAGGAAAAAAAGTCATTATTTTGAGGCTTAGAAGTCATTTCTGCAATTCCCATAGAAAATCAACGGCGTCTCTAATTCAATTGTGTGGAGCGCATATCAGGTGGGTTTTCTCTGCCGGCTTAAGAGATACACGTGAAACTAAAGCTGATCCTGGGTGCCTAGGGTGCCTGTCATCCAATCCGCACTGAATTTCATTTCTAGCACATAGCCAAAAAATCGCCCCATTGACTTACATTGGAGTGCAGAAAAGGTCATTTTTTCTCGGTCCCTTTAAGAGGTAGGAGTTAAACAAGCTTAGGTCTGCGGTGCCCAGGGGGGACCCCATCCAGCCCACACTGAGTTTCATTCCTACCACCTTAGGAAAAAAAGTCATTATTTTGAGGCTTAGAAGTCATTTCTGCAATTCCCATAGAAAATCAATGGCGTCTATATTCAATTGTGTGGAGCGCATATCAGGTGGATTTTCTCTGCCGGCTTAAGAGATACACGTGAAACTAAAGCCGATCCTGGGTGCCTAGGGTGCCTGTCATCCAATCCGCACTGAATTTCATTTCTAGCACATAGCCAAAAAATCGCCCCATTGACTTACATTGGAGTGCAGAAAAGGTCATTTTTTCTCGGTCCCTTTAAGAGGTAGGAGTTAAACAAGCTTAGGTCTGCGGTGCCCAGGGGGGACCCCATCCAGCCCGCACTGATTTTCATTCCTACCACCTTAGGAAAAAAAGTCATTATTTTGAGGCTTAGAAGTCATTTCTGCAATTCCCATAGAAAATCAACGGCGTCTCTAATTCAATTGTGTGGAGCGCATATCAGGTGGGTTTTCTCTGCCGGCTTAAGAGATACACGTGAAACTAAAGCCGATCCTGGGTGCCTAGGGTGCCTGTCATCCAATCCGCACTGAATTTCATTTCTAGCACATAGCCAAAAAATCGCCCCATTGACTTACATTGGAGTGCAGAAAAGGTCATTTTTTCTCGGTCCCTTTAAGAGGTAGGAGTTAAACAAGCTTAGGTCTGCGGTGCCCAGGGGGGACCCCATCCAGCCCGCACTGAGTTTCATTCCTACCACCTTAGGAAAAAAAGTCATTATTTTGAGGCTTAGAAGTCATTTCTGCAATTCCCATAGAAAATCAACGGCGTCTCTAATTCAATTGTGTGGAGCGCATATCAGGTGGGTTTTCTCTGCCGGCTTAAGAGATACACGTGAAACTAATGCCGATCCTGGGTGCCTAGGGTGCCTGTCATCCAATCCGCACTGAATTTCATTTCTAGCACATAGCCAAAAAATCGCCCCATTGACTTACATTGGAGTGCAGAAAACGTCATTTTTTTCTCGGTCCCTTTAAGAGGTAGGAGTTAAACAAGCTTAGGTCTGCGGTGCCCAGGGGGGACCCCATCCAGCCCACACTGAGTTTCATTCCTACCACCTTAGGAAAAAAAGTCATTATTTTGAGGCTTAGAAGTCATTTCTGCAATTCCCATAGAAAATCAATGGCGTCTCTATTCAATTGTGTGGAGCGCATATCAGGTGGATTTTCTTTGCCGGCTTAAGAGATACACGTGAAACTAAAGCCGATCCTGGGTGCCTAGGGTGCCTGTCATCCAATCCGCACTGAATTTCATTTCTAGCACATAGCCAAAAAATCGCCCCATTGACTTACATTGGAGTGCAGAAAATGTCATTTTTTCTCGGTCCCTTTAAGAGGTAGGAGTTAAACAAGCTTAGGTCTGCGGTGCCCAGGGGGGACCCCATCCAGCCCACACTGAGTTTCATTCCTACCACCTTAGGAAAAAAAGTCATTATTTTGAGGCTTAGAAGTCATTTCTGCAATTCCCATAGAAAATCAATGGCGTCTCTATTCAATTGTGTGGAGCGCATATCAGGTGGATTTTCTCTGCCGGCTTAAGAGATACACGTGAAACTAAAGCCCATCCTGGGTGCCTAGGGTGCCTGTCATCCAATCCGCACTGAATTTCATTTCTAGCACATAGCCAAAAAATCGCCCCATTGACTTACATTGGAGTGCAGAAAAGGTCATTTTTTCTCGGTCCCTTTAAGAGGTAGGAGTTAAACAAGCTTAGAGCTGCGGTGCCCAGGGGGGACCCCATCCAGCCCGCACTGAGTTTCATTCCTACCACCTTAGGAAAAAAAGTCATTATTTTGAGGCTTAGAAGTCATTTCTGCAATTCCCATAGAAAATCAACGGCGTCTCTATTCAATTGTGTGGAGCGCATATCAGGTGGGTTTTCTCTGCCGGCTTAAGAGATACACATGAAACTAAAGCCGATCCTGGGTGCCTAGGGTGCCTGTCATCCAATCCGCACTGAATTTCATTTCTAGCACATAGCCAAAAAATCGCCCCATTGACTTACATTGGAGTGCAGAAAAGGTCATTTTTTCTCGGTCCCTTTAAGAGGTAGGAGTTAAACAAGCTTAGGTCTGCGGTGCCCAGGGGGGACCCCATCCAGCCCGCACTGAGTTTCATTCCTACCACCTTAGGAAAAAAAGTCATTATTTTGAGGCTTAGAAGTCATTTCTGCAATTCCCATAGAAAATCAACGGCGTCTCAAATTCAATTGTGTGGAGCGCATATCAGGTGGGTTTTCTCTGCCGGCTTAAGAGATACACGTGAAACTAAAGCCGATCCTGGGTGCCTAGGGTGCCTGTCATCCAATCCGCACTGAATTTCATTTCTAGCACATAGCCAAAAAATCGCCCCATTGACTTACATTGGAGTGCAGAAAATGTCATTTTTTCTCGGTCCCTTTAAGAGGTAGGAGTTAAACAAGCTTAGAGCTGCGGTGCCCAGGGGGGACCCCATCCAGCCCGCACTGAGTTTCATTCCTACCACCTTAGGAAAAAAAGTCATTATTTTGAGGCTTAGAAGTCATTTCTGCAATTCCCATAGAAAATCAACGGCGTCTCTAATTCAATTGTGTGGAGCGCATATCAGGTGGGTTTTCTCTGCCGGCTTAAGAGATACACGTGAAACTAAAGCCGATCCTGGGTGCCTAGGGTGCCTGTCATCCAATCCGCACTGAATTTCATTTCTAGCACATAGCCAAAAAATCGCCCCATTGACTTACATTGGAGTGCAGAAAAGGTCATTTTTTCTCGGTCCCTTTAAGAGGTAGGAGTTAAACAAGCTTAGGTCTGCGGTGCCCAGGGGGGACCCCATCCAGCCCACACTGAGTTTCATTCCTACCACCTTAGGAAAAAAAGTCATTATTTTGAGGCTTAGAAGTCATTTCTGCAATTCCCATAGAAAATCAATGGCGTCTCTATTCAATTGTGTGGAGCGCATATCAGGTGGATTTTCTCTGCCGCCTTAAGAGATACACGTGAAACTAAAGCCGATCCTGGGTGCCTAGGGTGCCTGTCATCCAATCCGCACTGAATTTCATTTCTAGCACATAGCCAAAAAATCGCCCCATTGACTTACATTGGAGTGCAGAAAAGGTCATTTTTTCTCGGTCCCTTTAAGAGGTAGGAGTTAAACAAGCTTAGGTCTGCGGTGCCCAGGGGGGACCCCATCCAGCCCGCACTGAGTTTCATTCCTACCACCTTAGGAAAAAAAGTCATTATTTTGAGGCTTAGAAGTCATTTCTGCAATTCCCATAGAAAATCAACGGCGTCTCTATTCAATTGTGTGGAGCGCATATCAGGTGGGTTTTCTCTGCCGGCTTAAGAGATACACATGAAACTAAAGCCGATCCTGGGTGCCTAGGGTGCCTGTCATCCAATCCGCCCTGAATTTCATTTCTAGCACATAGCCAGAAAATCGCCCCATTGACTTACATTGGAGTGCAGAAAAGGTCATTTTTTCTCGGTCCCTTTAAGAGGTAGGAGTTAAACAAGCTTAGGTCTGCGGTGCCCAGGGGGGACCCCATCCAGCCCGCACTGAGTTTCATTCCTACCACCTTAGGAAAAAAAGTCATTATTTTGAGGCTTAGAAGTCATTTCTGCAATTCCCATAGAAAATCAACGGCGTCTCTAATTCAATTGTGTGGAGCGCATATCAGGTGGGTTTTCTCTGCCGGCTTAAGAGATACACGTGAAACTAAAGCCGATCCTGGGTGCCTAGGGTGCCTGTCATCCAATCCGCACTGAATTTCATTTCTAGCACATAGCCAAAAAATCGCCCCATTGACTTACATTGGAGTGCAGAAAAGGTCATTTTTTCTCGGTCCCTTTAAGAGGTAGGAGTTAAACAAGCTTAGGTCTGCGGTGCCCAGGGGGGACCCCATCCAGCCCGCACTGAGTTTCATTCCTACCACCTTAGGAAAAAAAGTCATTATTTTGAGGCTTAGAAGTCATTTCTGCAATTCCCATAGAAAATCAATGGCGTCTCTATTCAATTGTGTGGAGCGCATATCAGGTGGATTTTCTCTGCCGGCTTAAGAGATACACGTGAAACTAAAGCCGATCCTGGGTGCCTAGGGTGCCTGTCATCCAATCCGCACTGAATTTCATTTCTAGCACATAGCCAAAAAATCGCCCCATTGACTTACATTGGAGTGCAGAAAAGGTCATTTTTTCTCGGTCCCTTTAAGAGGTAGGAGTTAAACAAGCTTAGGTCTGCGGTGCCCAGGGGGGACCCCATCCAGCCCGCACTGAGTTTCATTCCTACCACCTTAGGAAAAAAAGTCATTATTTTGAGGCTTAGAAGTCATTTCTGCAATTCCCATAGAAAATCAACGGCGTCTCTAATTCAATTGTGTGGAGCGCATATCAGGTGGGTTTTCTCTGCCGGCTTAAGAGATACACGTGAAACTAAAGCCGATCCTGGGTGCCTAGGGTGCCTGTCATCCAATCCGCACTGAATTTCATTTCTAGCACATAGCCAAAAAATCGCCCCATTGACTTACATTGGAGTGCAGAAAAGGTCATTTTTTCTCGGTCCCTTTAAGAGGTAGGAGTTAAACAAGCTTAGGTCTGCGGTGCCCAGGGGGGACCCCATCCAGCCCACACTGAGTTTCATTCCTACCACCTTAGGAAAAAAAGTCATTATTTTGAGGCTTAGAAGTCATTTCTGCAATTCCCATAGAAAATCAATGGCGTCTCTATTCAATTGTGTGGAGCGCATATCAGGTGGATTTTCTCTGCCGGCTTAAGAGATACACGTGAAACTAAAGCCGATCCTGGGTGCCTAGGGTGCCTGTCATCCAATCCGCACTGAATTTCATTTCTAGCACATAGCCAAAAAATCGCCCCATTGACTTACATTGGAGTGCAGAAAATGTCATTTTTTCTCGGTCCCTTTAAGAGGTAGGAGTTAAACAAGCTTAGGTCTGCGGTGCCCAAGGGGGACCCCATCCAGCCCGCACTGAGTTTCATTCCTACCACCTTCGAAAAAAAAGTCATTATTTTGAGGCTTAGAAGTCATTTCTGCAATTCCCATAGAAAATCAACGGCGTCTCTAATTCAATTGTGTGGAGCGCATATCAGGTGGGTTTTCTCTGCCGGCTTAAGAGATACACGTGAAACTAAAGCCGATCCTGGGTGCCTAGGGTGCCTGTCATCCAATCCGCACTGAATTTCATTTCTAGCACATAGCCAAAAAATCGCCCCATTGACTTACATTGGAGTGCAGAAAAGGTCATTTTTTCTCGGTCCCTTTAAGAGGTAGGAGTTAAACAAGCTTAGGTCTGCGGTGCCCAGGGGGGACCCCATCCAGCCCACACTGAGTTTCATTCCTACCACCTTAGGAAAAAAAGTCATTATTTTGAGGCTTAGAAGTCATTTCTGCAATTCCCATAGAAAATCAATGGCGTCTCTATTCAATTGTGTGGAGCGCATATCAGGTGGATTTTCTCTGCCGCCTTAAGAGATACACGTGAAACTTAAGCCGATCCTGGGTGCCTAGGGTGCCTGTCATCCAATCCGCACTGAATTTCATTTCTAGCACATAGCCAAAAAATCGCCCCATTGACTTACATTGGAGTGCAGAAAATGTCATTTTTTCTCGGTCCCTTTAAGAGGTAGGAGTTAAACAAGCTTAGGTCTGCGGTGCCCAAGGGGGACCCCATCCAGCCCACACTGAGTTTCATTCCTACCACCTTCGGAAAAAAAGTCATTATTTTGAGGCTTAGAAGTCATTTCTGCAATTCCCATAGAAAATCAACGGCGTCTCTAATTCAATTGTGTGGAGCGCATATCAGGTGGGTTTTCTCTGCCGGCTTAAGAGATACACGTGAAACTAAAGCCGATCCTGGGTGCCTAGGGTGCCTGTCATCCAATCCGCACTGAATTTCATTTCTATTACATGTTGTTGCCTAGGCAACAATTACTATTTTCCCTATAGGATTAAAACGTAACTTTTATTGAATTGTTGGTAGTAGAAATCAAACTTGTGATAAATATATACAGTGCTATATATTAAAAATAGTAGCGTTCAAGAATTGTTTAACAGTGTTATTCTAAGAGTCCAGTGTAGCTAGGGTGATTCACTGATAGTGGGGAGACAATTTGTCGTGTCTGGACTGAGGAAAATGTTTAATATATCATTCAGTTTATTTCTCCTCCACTCCGTGATTCAACCACAAAGCGGGCGACAGTGTACGTGTACAGTAACAGCTTGGTTCAAGTGCTTTGCAAGGCTATAGTCGGACCGCCGGCCAGTCCGATACTAGTTATATGTGTGTTTTTTATAGAGGTTAAGAGCCACAGGAAAGTAGTCTGCTTGATATTAAATTGGTATCGTACTACGTAACCTGCAAGAAACAGGAGGCACTTGCGATTGAATATGCTGAGTTCTGTGTTCTAGCAGCGTTCAGTTTGTATTGTCTGGCTGCACTGACACACTGTAATGAAAGGAGCGCTGTGTCAGTTGTCGGTTGTAACTGGCGATGCTCGCCCAATTATGCTACACCGTATCAACTGTAAACAGAGCAATCAGTGATCTGCTGTATGCAGAAGACGCTCGCAATATGTCACATTAGATAGACCTAAGTGTCCACTGACAGCTAATTTGTAGCTTGTCGGGATTCACTGGCATATAGTGACAGATCGCTATGTCAGTCGCGGCTGACAGTGGCGTTACACGCCTAATAATGGTTTAGCCGCCAAGACTGAACATAGGGTAATATAGTGGCGGGGGTACACCTCTTAGGGTGCCACCGGGCACGGCCCGTGGTTACGGTGTTTGCCCACGCCACTCAGAAGAATCGGCTACACTGTTTTATATTTTGCCGCTAGATCGGTTGTTCAGCATGCATGAATTGGAATAGTGCAAAACAATAGAACGCTAACTATATTAAAAACCATGCCGTATAGACCTGACTAGTTTCGCCAACTGCGTTGGCTTTATCAAAGGTGGCATTATGGAAGGGGGTGGAGCTAAAGGGTGTATAAATACTTTTTACAAGAAGATGACCCCCGGGTCACAACAGTATGCTCCTATGTGAACAGAGCACTATATCGAGGCTTGGATGCTAGTCGCTCCAATGCCTCTGATTGGTGGTTAGGTAAGACGTTTGAACTAGGTCAGAAGGCGCGTTGGTTGGAACGCCGCCCACTGGCCGTTGCTGATACTGGAATGCCTAATGCGCATGTCAGGACACTTAGTCCGAGAAATGTAAATGATCAAAAGGAGGACTGCGCATGTCTGCGCACTTAGCCGCAAAAAGAAAGGTATTAGTGTCTTGTGCGCATGTCTGTCTATTTTGTTGTATGAGCCATGAATAGCGCGTACTGCGCAGGTCTGCGGACTTAGACGCAGATGAGAGGAAAAGGACTACCCCGAAGATGAGTGAACAAGGTATCAATGGATTGGTAATTACATAATCATAACTATTAATAGTTGTTAAAAAGTTGGGAAGCGCTTTTGGTCCTCATCACGTACATAATGTATGACTAAGATTAAGGCTGAGCTGTGTTGATGTGCCGGTTTAAGACCGATCAGGGACTCGTACAGTCTAATAATATTGACAGTAGTGTTCGCAGATATACATTAGAGGTTTTAGGTGGTCATGTAACCAATGGATGTCATAGTTTACATAAAGGAGGGGGAATGATAGCAGAGCTGGTGGATAATCAGTACTGCTGTACTTGGCCAAGGTATAGTATATTAATAAATTATACCTAATAACCTAACTTTGGGGCAGACTCGGATGAAGAATAAATGAAGAAACGTCTATACAGTTAAAAAAGGACTGTTGTGACTAAAATATAGGACTGTATATGAGTTAGTAAATGATGATTGATTTTGCTTTGACTTCACTTTACAAAAAGGGGGTGTAAGTGAAACCCTCGTTGAGGCCGTTCGGTGACATGGTCTTCAATCTGTAGATCCATCTAGCTTCCGCTTGTAAAAGTTTCAGGTCAAGATTTCCTCTTCTCGGACCTAGATTGATCTTCTGAATGCCCCAGAAGATCAGACCTTTTAAATTTCCTCCATGGATGGCATTTATATGGCGGGCTATACTTGTGTCGGTTTTGGTACGTACATTGCTCAAATGTGAGCCTATACGATTTTTGAACTGCTGTATGGTCTTTCCTATGTAAAGGAGTCCGCAAGGGCATTTGGCTGCATAGACTAAGCCTTGCGTTTGACAATTAATGAATTCCTTGATTTTGTACTCTTGATTATCAATAGGGTTAATGAAAGATTTCATTTTCGGTAGGAATTTGCAATATGTGCAGTTTCCACATGGAAAGGATCCTTGGATGTTGGATTTGAGCCAAGTAGTTGATGGGCTTTCTTCGTTGTTTGTAAAGTGGCTGTGCACCAGTTGGTCCTTAAGGTTTTTTCCTCTACGGTATGTGATAGTTGGTCTGTCTGAGATAATATCCTTCAGGTCAGGATCCGCTTGAAGGATTGGCCAGTATTGTGACAAAATCTGTCGAATTTCATGATGGGCAACATCATAAGTGCCTATACAACGGATGATCTTGTTTGGATTTTTATTATTGATTCTTCGATTGAGCAACTCGTTTCTGTTGGTAGACTTCGCTCTATGGAAAGCTCGATGTAGGACCCGTTTTGGATATCCTCTACTACGAAATTTGTGATAGAGTACCCCACATTCTTTCAGGAAATTCTCTTCAGTTGAACAGTTTCTACGGGCTCTCAGATATTGGCCCACTGGGATCCCCCGCTTCAATGGTGCTGGATGGAAGCTTTTCCAATTAAGGAAACTGGTGGTAGCTGTTTCTTTCCTATAGATGTCTGTCGTAATGTTCCCATTCGTGTCCTTTCCAATAGTTAAGTCGAGAAAATTAATGGCATCATCATGAATTTCACTTGTGAGCAAAAGGTTAATATTGTTGTTATTGAGAATTTCCACAAAGGTCTGGAAGGACGCTACATCTCCATCCCAAAGTATCAGGATGTCATCGATGTAGCGTCCCCAGAAGATGATGCGATCCGTGTACTCTTGCATTTCGTCAGTAAATACAAAAGAGGCCTCCCACCAACCTAAATAAAGGTTGGCGTAAGTGGGTGCACAGCTGGTACCCATAGCCGTACCATTTTTTTGCAGGTAAAAACGTTTGTCAAAAACGAAGAAGTTGTGTGTCAACAAAAAATGAAGTAACTTCACAACAAATTGATTGTGAGGGATAAAGGAGTTTCCTTTAGTGGAGAGGAAGTATTGTACAGCCTTAACTCCGAATTCATGTTTAATGCTAGTATACAGAGCCTCCACATCGAGGCTAGCAAGTTTCACATTTTGGGTGACTGTGATGTCTTGTAACTTGGTCACTGTAGACGTTGTGTCCTTGAGAAAGGAAGGGAGAGTTTCCACGAATGGAAACAAGATCTGGTCAATGTATTGGCTAATGGTTTCTGTAAGATTCCCATTGCCAGACACTATTGGTCGTCCCGGGATGGGTATTTTTTGCTTGTGTATCTTGGGTAAAGAATAGAAAGTGGCTATTGTTGGGGTGGCATTATATAATACTTTAAATTCTGCATCTGTGATTAGTTGATTTGATTTGGCCTCCAGAAGTATGTCACGAAGTTGGAGTTGGTAATTCTTTGAAGGATCCTGCTTCAGAATTTCATATGTGTTGGTATCATTTAATAGTCTCAGACACATTTGTTTATACTCGGAGGTGTCCATGATCACGAGGTTTCCTCCTTTGTCGGAGGGTTTAATCACAATGTCTTGATTTTGTGTTAGGTTTTTTAGAGCTAAATTCTCCTTGTGTGTAAGGTTCTGGTTGAATCTAGAGATCTTTTTGTTGACTCTTTCAATATCGTTGCAGACCAGATTTACGAACTTATCAATATTGTGAAGTGTGACTAGAGGAGGGGTGAACAGTGATTTGGGTCTCATGGTCGATGCAGGGGCGGAGAAAAGGCTTATTCCAGTCTGATTTTCTGATTCTAATGCCATCAATGCTTCAAGGGCCTCTCTCTCACGTGCGGAGAGGGTACCTGGGTTTTGTTGTTTATTTTTGAAAAATTTATGCAATGCCAACTTCCTAGCGAAAAGGTGAACATCTTTAATCCAGGTGAACTTATCAAAATGTGGAGTTGGGGTGTAGGTAAGTCCTTTGTCTAATAGCTGTAGTTCATAGTTATCCAATACAATTTTAGAAAGATTTAATATCTGAGGTTTATCAGCTACTTCCTCTGCTTGTATGCCCATTGGCTTCGATCTCTCAATTGCGCCGGTCCTAAAAAATGTGTCAATTGTGGGGCTTGTAAATTCATGGTAGGTGGTGCGTTGGTGTGTGGAGGCTGGTATTGTGTCAAAGAAGGGGGACCCGTTGTGGAATGTGTAGGTGTTGGAGCCATGGGGGGTGGTGCTTGTAAATTGTAAATAGAAGACGATGATGATGGTCCCAAGGATTGTGTGTGTTGTTGTGCAGGTATCCATTGTTGTGAGAATTGTGCTTGATGAGATTGGTAGTTGTATGTTCGAAAATTCCTCTGGCCACGTCTATTCCTGGATTTGGATCTCTGACGAGTTGTTTGTCCTGGTACAGGAGTATTAGTAGGTAGTGGAGTGTCGTCTGTTCCAGAGTAGTCAGATTCAGAATAGTCTGAGAATGATGATCTTTGGAATTGAGTGGGATTAGGTCTATAGATATCTCCAGATTCAAAATCCTTCTTGTCTCGTATGTATTTCCTATGCTTGCGTTCTTTTATCTCAGATTGGTAGATATCAAGATGTCGTTGTAAGCGAGTTTCGTAATTCGTGAATTCTGGATTACTGCTGAAAAATTGAATCTGTTCAAGTTGTATTTCTAATTGGGTGTTAATTTTAGCAAATACTGTCTTCTCATGGGTCAAAAGATATTCCAACATCCGTATGGAATTAGCCGTCATTAAATCATGCCATCCTTTCATAAATACAGCGTCGTCTTGGTGGGAGTTCGGTTTAAGATTTATTCGTAAGCCACGATATACTAGTTTTTGTTGAATGTAAGTTTCCAGGCTACTTATCTCCCACCAAGATCGAATATAGTTTTTATAGGTTTTTTGCAATTCTTTGAAAGCGGTGTTAATATCAATGCTGTTCAGAGGTAAATCGGTCAATGAAAATACTTGTGTGGCCGCATTTTGGAGGGATTCATTAGTCAATTTGTTAGATAAGAAACTTGCCATTATATGCCAAAGTGGTTATTTGGAAAGCTTATACTGGATACAGAACCAGTGATAGGATCGAAAGGGAGAGGAGTAACTCTCTATACTTAGGATAAGGATTGTTGATCCCTGTCCTATTAGGAAGTAATGAAATATGTATTACATGTTGTTGCCTAGGCAACAATTACTATTTTCCCTATAGGATTAAAACGTAACTTTTATTGAATTGTTGGTAGTAGAAATCAAACTTGTGATAAATATATACAGTGCTATATATTAAAAATAGTAGCGTTCAAGAATTGTTTAACAGTGTTATTCTAAGAGTCCAGTGTAGCTAGGGTGATTCACTGATAGTGGGGAGACAATTTGTCGTGTCTGGACTGAGGAAAATGTTTAATATATCATTCAGTTTATTTCTCCTCCACTCCGTGATTCAACCACAAAGCGGGCGACAGTGTACGTGTACAGTAACAGCTTGGTTCAAGTGCTTTGCAAGGCTATAGTCGGACCGCCGGCCAGTCCGATACTAGTTATATGTGTGTTTTTTATAGAGGTTAAGAGCCACAGGAAAGTAGTCTGCTTGATATTAAATTGGTATCGTACTACGTAACCTGCAAGAAACAGGAGGCACTTGCGATTGAATATGCTGAGTTCTGTGTTCTAGCAGCGTTCAGTTTGTATTGTCTGGCTGCACTGACACACTGTAACGAAAGGAGCGCTGTGTCAGTTGTCGGTTGTAACTGGCGATGCTCGCCCAATTATGCTACACCGTATCAACTGTAAACAGAGCAATCAGTGATCTGCTGTATGCAGAAGACGCTCGCAATATGTCACATTAGATAGACCTAAGTGTCCACTGACAGCTAATTTGTAGCTTGTCGGGATTCACTGGCATATAGTGACAGATCGCTATGTCAGTCGCGGCTGACAGTGGCGTTACACGCCTAATAATGGTTTAGCCGCCAAGACTGAACATAGGGTAATATAGTGGCGGGGGTACACCTCTTAGGGTGCCACCGGGCACGGCCCGTGGTTACGGTGTTTGCCCACGCCACTCAGAAGAATCGGCTACACTGTTTTATATTTTGCCGCTAGATCGGTTGTTCAGCATGCATGAATTGGAATAGTGCAAAACAATAGAACGCTAACTATATTAAAAACCATGCCGTATAGACCTGACTAGTTTCGCCAACTGCGTTGGCTTTATCAAAGGTGGCATTATGGAAGGGGGTGGAGCTAAAGGGTGTATAAATACTTTTTACAAGAAGATGACCCCCGGGTCACAACAGTATGCTCCTATGTGAACAGAGCACTATATCGAGGCTTGGATGCTAGTCGCTCCAATGCCTCTGATTGGTGGTCGGACTAAGTGTCCTGACATGCGCATTAGGCATTCCAGTATCAGCAACGGCCAGTGGGCGGCGTTCCAACCAACGCGCCTTCTGACCTAGTTCAAACGTCTTACCTAACCACCAATCAGAGGCATTGGAGCGACTAGCATCCAAGCCTCGATATAGTGCTCTGTTCACATAGGAGCATACTGTTGTGACCCGGGGGTCATCTTCTTGTAAAAAGTATTTATACACCCTTTAGCTCCACCCCCTTCCATAATGCCACCTTTGATAAAGCCAACGCAGTTGGCGAAACTAGTCAGGTCTATACGGCATGGTTTTTAATATAGTTAGCGTTCTATTGTTTTGCACTATTCCAATTCATGCATGCTGAACAACCGATCTAGCGGCAAAATATAAAACAGTGTAGCCGATTCTTCTGAGTGGCGTGGGCAAACACCGTAACCACGGGCCGTGCCCGGTGGCACCCTAAGAGGTGTACCCCCGCCACTATATTACCCTATGTTCAGTCTTGGCGGCTAAACCATTATTAGGCGTGTAACGCCACTGTCAGCCGCGACTGACATAGCGATCTGTCACTATATGCCAGTGAATCCCGACAAGCTACAAATTAGCTGTCAGTGGACACTTAGGTCTATCTAATGTGACATATTGCGAGCGTCTTCTGCATACAGCAGATCACTGATTGCTCTGTTTACAGTTGATACGGTGTAGCATAATTGGGCGAGCATCGCCAGTTACAACCGACAACTGACACAGCGCTCCTTTCGTTACAGTGTGTCAGTGCAGCCAGACAATACAAACTGAACGCTGCTAGAACACAGAACTCAGCATATTCAATCGCAAGTGCCTCCTGTTTCTTGCAGGTTACGTAGTACGATACCAATTTAATATCAAGCAGACTACTTTCCTGTGGCTCTTAACCTCTATAAAAAACACACATATAACTAGTATCGGACTGGCCGGCGGTCCGACTATAGCCTTGCAAAGCACTTGAACCAAGCTGTTACTGTACACGTACACTGTCGCCCGCTTTGTGGTTGAATCACGGAGTGGAGGAGAAATAAACTGAATGATATATTAAACATTTTCCTCAGTCCAGACACGACAAATTGTCTCCCCACTATCAGTGAATCACCCTAGCTACACTGGACTCTTAGAATAACACTGTTAAACAATTCTTGAACGCTACTATTTTTAATATATAGCACTGTATATATTTATCACAAGTTTGATTTCTACTACCAACAATTCAATAAAAGTTACGTTTTAATCCTATAGGGAAAATAGTAATTGTTGCCTAGGCAACAACATGTAATACATATTTCATTACTTCCTAATAGGACAGGGATCAACAATCCTTATCCTAAGTATAGAGAGTTACTCCTCTCCCTTTCGATCCTATCACTGGTTCTGTATCCAGTATAAGCTTTCCAAATAACCACTTTGGCATATAATGGCAAGTTTCTTATCTAACAAATTGACTAATGAATCCCTCCAAAATGCGGCCACACAAGTATTTTCATTGACCGATTTACCTCTGAACAGCATTGATATTAACACCGCTTTCAAAGAATTGCAAAAAACCTATAAAAACTATATTCGATCTTGGTGGGAGATAAGTAGCCTGGAAACTTACATTCAACAAAAACTAGTATATCGTGGCTTACGAATAAATCTTAAACCGAACTCCCACCAAGACGACGCTGTATTTATGAAAGGATGGCATGATTTAATGACGGCTAATTCCATACGGATGTTGGAATATCTTTTGACCCATGAGAAGACAGTATTTGCTAAAATTAACACCCAATTAGAAATACAACTTGAACAGATTCAATTTTTCAGCAGTAATCCAGAATTCACGAATTACGAAACTCGCTTACAACGACATCTTGATATCTACCAATCTGAGATAAAAGAACGCAAGCATAGGAAATACATACGAGACAAGAAGGATTTTGAATCTGGAGATATCTATAGACCTAATCCCACTCAATTCCAAAGATCATCATTCTCAGACTATTCTGAATCTGACTACTCTGGAACAGACGACACTCCACTACCTACTAATACTCCTGTACCAGGACAAACAACTCGTCAGAGATCCAAATCCAGGAATAGACGTGGCCAGAGGAATTTTCGAACATACAACTACCAATCTCATCAAGCACAATTCTCACAACAATGGATACCTGCACAACAACACACACAATCCTTGGGACCATCATCATCGTCTTCTATTTACAATTTACAAGCACCACCCCCCATGGCTCCAACACCTACACATTCCACAACGGGTCCCCCTTCTTTGACACAATACCAGCCTCCACACACCAACGCACCACCTACCATGAATTTACAAGCCCCACAATTGACACATTTTTTAGGACCGGCGCAATTGAGAGATCGAAGCCAATGGGCATACAAGCAGAGGAAGTAGCTGATAAACCTCAGATATTAAATCTTTCTAAAATTGTATTGGATAACTATGAACTACAGCTATTAGACAAAGGACTTACCTACACCCCAACTCCACATTTTGATAAGTTCACCTGGATTAAAGATGTTCACCTTTTCGCTAGGAAGTTGGCATTGCATAAATTTTTCAAAAATAAACAACAAAACCCAGGTACCCTCTCCGCACGTGAGAGAGAGGCCCTTGAAGCATTGATGGCATTAGAATCAGAAAATCAGACTGGAATAAGCCTTTTCTCCGCCCCTGCATCGACCATGAGACCCAAATCACTGTTCACCCCTCCTCTAGTCACACTTCACAATATTGATAAGTTCGTAAATCTGGTCTGCAACGATATTGAAAGAGTCAACAAAAAGATCTCTAGATTCAACCAGAACCTTACACACAAGGAGAATTTAGCTCTAAAAAACCTAACACAAAATCAAGACATTGTGATTAAACCCTCCGACAAAGGAGGAAACCTCGTGATCATGGACACCTCCGAGTATAAACAAATGTGTCTGAGACTATTAAATGATACCAACACATATGAAATTCTGAAGCAGGATCCTTCAAAGAATTACCAACTCCAACTTCGTGACATACTTCTGGAGGCCAAATCAAATCAACTAATCACAGATGCAGAATTTAAAGTATTATATAATGCCACCCCAACAATAGCCACTTTCTATTCTTTACCCAAGATACACAAGCAAAAAATACCCATCCCGGGACGACCAATAGTGTCTGGCAATGGGAATCTTACGGAAACCATTAGCCAATACATTGACCAGATCTTGTTTCCATTCGTGGAAACTCTCCCTTCCTTTCTCAAGGACACAACGTCTACAGTGACCAAGTTACAAGACATCACAGTCACCCAAAATGTGAAACTTGCTAGCCTCGATGTGGAGGCTCTGTATACTAGCATTAAACATGAATTCGGAGTTAAGGCTGTACAATACTTCCTCTCCACTAAAGGAAACTCCTTTATCCCTCACAATCAATTTGTTGTGAAGTTACTTCATTTTTTGTTGACACACAACTTCTTCGTTTTTGACAAACGTTTTTACCTGCAAAAAAATGGTACGGCTATGGGTACCAGCTGTGCACCCACTTACGCCAACCTTTATTTAGGTTGGTGGGAGGCCTCTTTTGTATTTACTGACGAAATGCAAGAGTACACGGATCGCATCATCTTCTGGGGACGCTACATCGATGACATCCTGATACTTTGGGATGGAGATGTAGCGTCCTTCCAGACCTTTGTGGAAATTCTCAATAACAACAATATTAACCTTTTGCTCACAAGTGAAATTCATGATGATGCCATTAATTTTCTCGACTTAACTATTGGAAAGGACACGAATGGGAACATTACGACAGACATCTATAGGAAAGAAACAGCTACCACCAGTTTCCTTAATTGGAAAAGCTTCCATCCAGCACCATTGAAGCGGGGGATCCCAGTGGGCCAATATCTGAGAGCCCGTAGAAACTGTTCAACTGAAGAGAATTTCCTGAAAGAATGTGGGGTACTCTATCACAAATTTCGTAGTAGAGGATATCCAAAACGGGTCCTACATCGAGCTTTCCATAGAGCGAAGTCTACCAACAGAAACGAGTTGCTCAATCGAAGAATCAATAATAAAAATCCAAACAAGATCATCCGTTGTATAGGCACTTATGATGTTGCCCATCATGAAATTCGACAGATTTTGTCACAATACTGGCCAATCCTTCAAGCGGATCCTGACCTGAAGGATATTATCTCAGACAGACCAACTATCACATACCGTAGAGGAAAAAACCTTAAGGACCAACTGGTGCACAGCCACTTTACAAACAACGAAGAAAGCCCATCAACTACTTGGCTCAAATCCAACATCCAAGGATCCTTTCCATGTGGAAACTGCACATATTGCAAATTCCTACCGAAAATGAAATCTTTCATTAACCCTATTGATAATCAAGAGTACAAAATCAAGGAATTCATTAATTGTCAAACGCAAGGCTTAGTCTATGCAGCCAAATGCCCTTGCGGACTCCTTTACATAGGAAAGACCATACAGCAGTTCAAAAATCGTATAGGCTCACATTTGAGCAATGTACGTACCAAAACCGACACAAGTATAGCCCGCCATATAAATGCCATCCATGGAGGAAATTTAAAAGGTCTGATCTTCTGGGGCATTCAGAAGATCAATCTAGGTCCGAGAAGAGGAAATCTTGACCTGAAACTTTTACAAGCGGAAGCTAGATGGATCTACAGATTGAAGACCATGTCACCGAACGGCCTCAACGAGGGTTTCACTTACACCCCCTTTTTGTAAAGTGAAGTCAAAGCAAAATCAATCATCATTTACTAACTCATATACAGTCCTATATTTTAGTCACAACAGTCCTTTTTTAACTGTATAGACGTTTCTTCATTTATTCTTCATCCGAGTCTGCCCCAAAGTTAGGTTATTAGGTATAATTTATTAATATACTATACCTTGGCCAAGTACAGCAGTACTGATTATCCACCAGCTCTGCTATCATTCCCCCTCCTTTATGTAAACTATGACATCCATTGGTTACATGACCACCTAAAACCTCTAATGTATATCTGCGAACACTACTGTCAATATTATTAGACTGTACGAGTCCCTGATCGGTCTTAAACCGGCACATCAACACAGCTCAGCCTTAATCTTAGTCATACATTATGTACGTGATGAGGACCAAAAGCGCTTCCCAACTTTTTAACAACTATTAATAGTTATGATTATGTAATTACCAATCCATTGATACCTTGTTCACTCATCTTCGGGGTAGTCCTTTTCCTCTCATCTGCGTCTAAGTCCGCAGACCTGCGCAGTACGCGCTATTCATGGCTCATACAACAAAATAGACAGACATGCGCACAAGACACTAATACCTTTCTTTTTGCGGCTAAGTGCGCAGACATGCGCAGTCCTCCTTTTGATCATTTACATTTCTCGGACTAAGTGTCCTGACATGCGCATTAGGCATTCCAGTATCAGCAACGGCCAGTGGGCGGCGTTCCAACCAACGCGCCTTCTGACCTAGTTCAAACGTCTTACCTAACCACCAATCAGAGGCATTGGAGCGACTAGCATCCAAGCCTCGATATAGTGCTCTGTTCACATAGGAGCATACTGTTGTGACCCGGGGGTCATCTTCTTGTAAAAAGTATTTATACACCCTTTAGCTCCACCCCCTTCCATAATGCCACCTTTGATAAAGCCAACGCAGTTGGCGAAACTAGTCAGGTCTATACGGCATGGTTTTTAATATAGTTAGCGTTCTATTGTTTTGCACTATTCCAATTCATGCATGCTGAACAACCGATCTAGCGGCAAAATATAAAACAGTGTAGCCGATTCTTCTGAGTGGCGTGGGCAAACACCGTAACCACGGGCCGTGCCCGGTGGCACCCTAAGAGGTGTACCCCCGCCACTATATTACCCTATGTTCAGTCTTGGCGGCTAAACCATTATTAGGCGTGTAACGCCACTGTCAGCCGCGACTGACATAGCGATCTGTCACTATATGCCAGTGAATCCCGACAAGCTACAAATTAGCTGTCAGTGGACACTTAGGTCTATCTAATGTGACATATTGCGAGCGTCTTCTGCATACAGCAGATCACTGATTGCTCTGTTTACAGTTGATACGGTGTAGCATAATTGGGCGAGCATCGCCAGTTACAACCGACAACTGACACAGCGCTCCTTTCGTTACAGTGTGTCAGTGCAGCCAGACAATACAAACTGAACGCTGCTAGAACACAGAACTCAGCATATTCAATCGCAAGTGCCTCCTGTTTCTTGCAGGTTACGTAGTACGATACCAATTTAATATCAAGCAGACTACTTTCCTGTGGCTCTTAACCTCTATAAAAAACACACATATAACTAGTATCGGACTGGCCGGCGGTCCGACTATAGCCTTGCAAAGCACTTGAACCAAGCTGTTACTGTACACGTACACTGTCGCCCGCTTTGTGGTTGAATCACGGAGTGGAGGAGAAATAAACTGAATGATATATTAAACATTTTCCTCAGTCCAGACACGACAAATTGTCTCCCCACTATCAGTGAATCACCCTAGCTACACTGGACTCTTAGAATAACACTGTTAAACAATTCTTGAACGCTACTATTTTTAATATATAGCACTGTATATATTTATCACAAGTTTGATTTCTACTACCAACAATTCAATAAAAGTTACGTTTTAATCCTATAGGGAAAATAGTAATTGTTGCCTAGGCAACAACATGTAATACATATTTCATTACTTCCTAATAGGACAGGGATCAACAATCCTTATACTGAATTTCATTTCTAGCACATAGCCAAAAAATCGCCCCATTGACTTACATTGGAGTGCAGAAAAGGTCATTTTTTCTCGGTCCCTTTAAGAGGTAGGAGTTAAACAAGCTTAGGTCTGCGGTGCCCAGGGGGGACCCCATCCAGCCCGCACTGAGTTTCATTCCTACCACCTTAGGAAAAAAAGTCATTATTTTGAGGCTTAGAAGTCATTTCTGCAATTCCCATAGAAAATCAACGGCGTCTCTAATTCAATTGTGTGGAGCGCATATCAGGTGGGTTTTCTCTGCCGGCTTAAGAGATACACGTGAAACTAAAGCCGATCCTGGGTGCCTAGGGTGCCTGTCATCCAATCCGCACTGAATTTCATTTCTAGCACATAGCCAAAAAATCGCCCCATTGACTTACATTGGAGTGCAGAAAAGGTCATTTTTTCTCGGTCCCTTTAAGAGGTAGGAGTTAAACAAGCTTAGGTCTGCGGTGCCCAGGGGGGACCCCATCCAGCCCACACTGAGTTTCATTCCTACCACCTTAGGAAAAAAAGTCATTATTTTGAGGCTTAGAAGTCATTTCTGCAATTCCCATAGAAAATCAATGGCGTCTCTATTCAATTGTGTGGAGCGCATATCAGGTGGATTTTCTCTGCCGGCTTAAGAGATACACGTGAAACTAAAGCCGATCCTGGGTGCCTAGGGTGCCTGTCATCCAATCCGCACTGAATTTCATTTCTAGCACATAGCCAAAAAATCGCCCCATTGACTTACATTGGAGTGCAGAAAATGTCATTTTTTCTCGGTCCCTTTAAGAGGTAGGAGTTAAACAAGCTTAGGTCTGCGGTGCCCAAGGGGGGACCCCATCCAGCCCGCACTGAGTTTCATTCCTACCACCTTAGGAAAAAAAGTCATTATTTTGAGGCTTAGAAGTCATTTCTGCAATTCCCATAGAAAATCAACGGCGTCTCTAATTCAATTGTGTGGAGCGCATATCAGGTGGGTTTTCTCTGCCGGCTTAAGAGATACACGTGAAACTAAAGCCGATCCTGGGTGCCTAGGGTGCCTGTCATCCAATCCGCACTGAATTTCATTTCTAGCACATAGCCAAAAAATCGCCCCATTGACTTACATTGGAGTGCAGAAAAGGTCATTTTTTCTCGGTCCCTTTAAGAGGTAGGAGTTAAACAAGCTTAGGTCTGCGGTGCCCAGGGGGGACCCCATCCAGCCCACACTGAGTTTCATTCCTACCACCTTAGGAAAAAAAGTCATTATTTTGAGGCTTAGAAGTCATTTCTGCAATTCCCATAGAAAATCAATGGCGTCTCTATTCAATTGTGTGGAGCGCATATCAGGTGGATTTTCTCTGCCGGCTTAAGAGATACACGTGAAACTAAAGCCGATCCTGGGTGCCTAGGGTGCCTGTCATCCAATCCGCACTGAATTTCATTTCTAGCACATAGCCAAAAAATCGCCCCATTGACTTACATTGGAGTGCAGAAAAGGTCATTTTTTCTCGGTCCCTTTAAGAGGTAGGAGTTAAACAAGCTTAGGTCTGCGGTGCCCAGGGGGGACCCCATCCAGCCCGCACTGAGTTTCATTCCTACCACCTTAGGAAAAAAAGTCATTATTTTGAGGCTTAGAAGTCATTTCTGCAATTCCCATAGAAAATCAACGGCGTCTCTAATTCAATTGTGTGGAGCGCATATCAGGTGGGTTTTCTCTGCCGGCTTAAGAGATACACGTGAAACTAAAGCCGATCCTGGGTGCCTAGGGTGCCTGTCATCCAATCCGCACTGAATTTCATTTCTAGCACATAGCCAAAAAATCGCCCCATTGACTTACATTGGAGTGCAGAAAAGGTCATTTTTTCTCGGTCCCTTTAAGAGGTAGGAGTTAAACAAGCTTAGGTCTGCGGTGCCCAGGGGGGACCCCATCCAGCCCACACTGAGTTTCATTCCTACCACCTTAGGAAAAAAAGTCATTATTTTGAGGCTTAGAAGTCATTTCTGCAATTCCCATAGAAAATCAATGGCGTCTCTATTCAATTGTGTGGAGCGCATATCAGGTGGATTTTCTCTGCCGGCTTAAGAGATACACGTGAAACTAAAGCCGATCCTGGGTGCCTAGGGTGCCTGTCATCCAATCCGCACTGAATTTCATTTCTAGCACATAGCCAAAAAATCGCCCCATTGACTTACATTGGAGTGCAGAAAAGGTCATTTTTTCTCGGTCCCTTTAAGAGGTAGGAGTTAAACAAGCTTAGGTCTGCGGTGCCCAGGGGGGACCCCATCCAGCCCGCACTGAGTTTCATTCCTACCACCTTAGGAAAAAAAGTCATTATTTTGAGGCTTAGAAGTCATTTCTGCAATTCCCATAGAAAATCAACGGCGTCTCTATTCAATTGTGTGGAGCGCATATCAGGTGGGTTTTCTCTGCCGGCTTAAGAGATACACGTGAAACTAAAGCCGATCCTGGGTGCCTAGGGTGCCTGTCATCCAATCCGCACTGAATTTCATTTCTAGCACATAGCCAAAAAATCGCCCCATTGACTTACATTGGAGTGCAGAAAAGGTCATTTTTTCTCGGTCCCTTTAAGAGGTAGGAGTTAAACAAGCTTAGGTCTGCGGTGCCCAGGGGGGACCCCATCCAGCCCGCACTGAGTTTCATTCCTACCACCTTAGGAAAAAAAGTCATTATTTTGAGGCTTAGAAGTCATTTCTGCAATTCCCATAGAAAATCAACGGCGTCTCTAATTCAATTGTGTGGAGCGCATATCAGGTGGGTTTTCTCTGCCGGCTTAAGAGATACACGTGAAACTAAAGCCGATCCTGGGTGCCTAGGGTGCCTGTCATCCAATCCGCACTGAATTTCATTTCTAGCACATAGCCAAAAAATCGCCCCATTGACTTACATTGGAGTGCAGAAAAGGTCATTTTTTCTCGGTCCCTTTAAGAGGTAGGAGTTAAACAAGCTTAGGTCTGCGGTGCCCAGGGGGGACCCCATCCAGCCCACACTGAGTTTCATTCCTACCACCTTAGGAAAAAAAGTCATTATTTTGAGGCTTAGAAGTCATTTCTGCAATTCCCATAGAAAATCAATGGCGTCTCTATTCAATTGTGTGGAGCGCATATCAGGTGGATTTTCTCTGCCGGCTTAAGAGATACACGTGAAACTAAAGCCGATCCTGGGTGCCTAGGGTGCCTGTCATCCAATCCGCACTGAATTTCATTTCTAGCACATAGCCAAAAAATCGCCCCATTGACTTACATTGGAGTGCAGAAAAGGTCATTTTTTCTCGGTCCCTTTAAGAGGTAGGAGTTAAACAAGCTTAGGTCTGCGGTGCCCAGGGGGGACCCCATCCAGCCCGCACTGAGTTTCATTCCTACCACCTTAGGAAAAAAAGTCATTATTTTGAGGCTTAGAAGTCATTTCTGCAATTCCCATAGAAAATCAACGGCGTCTCTAATTCAATTGTGTGGAGCGCATATCAGGTGGGTTTTCTCTGCCGGCTTAAGAGATACACGTGAAACTAAAGCCGATCCTGGGTGCCTAGGGTGCCTGTCATCCAATCCGCACTGAATTTCATTTCTAGCACATAGCCAAAAAATCGCCCCATTGACTTACATTGGAGTGCAGAAAAGGTCATTTTTTCTCGGTCCCTTTAAGAGGTAGGAGTTAAACAAGCTTAGGTCTGCGGTGCCCAGGGGGGACCCCATCCAGCCCACACTGAGTTTCATTCCTACCACCTTAGGAAAAAAAGTCATTATTTTGAGGCTTAGAAGTCATTTCTGCAATTCCCATAGAAAATCAATGGCGTCTCTATTCAATTGTGTGGAGCGCATATCAGGTGGATTTTCTCTGCCGGCTTAAGAGATACACGTGAAACTAAAGCCGATCCTGGGTGCCTAGGGTGCCTGTCATCCAATCCGCACTGAATTTCATTTCTAGCACATAGCCAAAAAATCGCCCCATTGACTTACATTGGAGTGCAGAAAAGGTCATTTTTTCTCGGTCCCTTTAAGAGGTAGGAGTTAAACAAGCTTAGGTCTGCGGTGCCCAGGGGGGACCCCATCCAGCCCACACTGAGTTTCATTCCTACCACCTTAGGAAAAAAAGTCATTATTTTGAGGCTTAGAAGTCATTTCTGCAATTCCCATAGAAAATCAATGGCGTCTCTATTCAATTGTGTGGAGCGCATATCAGGTGGATTTTCTCTGCCGGCTTAAGAGATACACGTGAAACTAAAGCCGATCCTGGGTGCCTAGGGTGCCTGTCATCCAATCCGCACTGAATTTCATTTCTAGCACATAGCCAAAAAATCGCCCCATTGACTTACATTGGAGTGCAGAAAAGGTCATTTTTTCTCGGTCCCTTTAAGAGGTAGGAGTTAAACAAGCTTAGGTCTGCGGTGCCCAGGGGGGACCCCATCCAGCCCGCACTGAGTTTCATTCCTACCACCTTAGGAAAAAAAGTCATTATTTTGAGGCTTAGAAGTCATTTCTGCAATTCCCATAGAAAATCAACGGCGTCTCTAATTCAATTGTGTGGAGCGCATATCAGGTGGGTTTTCTCTGCCGGCTTAAGAGATACACGTGAAACTAAAGCCGATCCTGGGTGCCTAGGGTGCCTGTCATCCAATCCGCACTGAATTTCATTTCTAGCACATAGCCAAAAAATCGCCCCATTGACTTACATTGGAGTGCAGAAAAGGTCATTTTTTCTCGGTCCCTTTAAGAGGTAGGAGTTAAACAAGCTTAGGTCTGCGGTGCCCAGGGGGGACCCCATCCAGCCCACACTGAGTTTCATTCCTACCACCTTAGGAAAAAAAGTCATTATTTTGAGGCTTAGAAGTCATTTCTGCAATTCCCATAGAAAATCAATGGCGTCTCTATTCAATTGTGTGGAGCGCATATCAGGTGGATTTTCTCTGCCGGCTTAAGAGATACACGTGAAACTAAAGCCGATCCTGGGTGCCTAGGGTGCCTGTCATCCAATCCGCACTGAATTTCATTTCTAGCACATAGCCAAAAAATCGCCCCATTGACTTACATTGGAGTGCAGAAAAGGTCATTTTTTCTCGGTCCCTTTAAGAGGTAGGAGTTAAACAAGCTTAGGTCTGCGGTGCCCAGGGGGGACCCCATCCAGCCCGCACTGAGTTTCATTCCTACCACCTTAGGAAAAAAAGTCATTATTTTGAGGCTTAGAAGTCATTTCTGCAATTCCCATAGAAAATCAACGGCGTCTCTATTCAATTGTGTGGAGCGCATATCAGGTGGGTTTTCTCTGCCGGCTTAAGAGATACACGTGAAACTAAAGCCGATCCTGGGTGCCTAGGGTGCCTGTCATCCAATCCGCACTGAATTTCATTTCTAGCACATAGCCAAAAAATCGCCCCATTGACTTACATTGGAGTGCAGAAAAGGTCATTTTTTCTCGGTCCCTTTAAGAGGTAGGAGTTAAACAAGCTTAGGTCTGCGGTGCCCAGGGGGGACCCCATCCAGCCCGCACTGAGTTTCATTCCTACCACCTTAGGAAAAAAAGTCATTATTTTGAGGCTTAGAAGTCATTTCTGCAATTCCCATAGAAAATCAACGGCGTCTCTATTCAATTGTGTGGAGCGCATATCAGGTGGGTTTTCTCTGCCGGCTTAAGAGATACACGTGAAACTAAAGCCGATCCTGGGTGCCTAGGGTGCCTGTCATCCAATCCGCACTGAATTTCATTTCTAGCACATAGCCAAAAAATCGCCCCATTGACTTACATTGGAGTGCAGAAAAGGTCATTTTTTCTCGGTCCCTTTAAGAGGTAGGAGTTAAACAAGCTTAGGTCTGCGGTGCCCAGGGGGGACCCCATCCAGCCCGCACTGAGTTTCATTCCTACCACCTTAGGAAAAAAAGTCATTATTTTGAGGCTTAGAAGTCATTTCTGCAATTCCCATAGAAAATCAACTGGCGTCTCTATTCAATTGTGTGGAGCGCATATCAGGTGGATTTTCTCTGCCGGCTTAAGAGATACACGTGAAACTAAAGCCGATCCTGGGTGCCTAGGGTGCCTGTCATCCAATCCGCACTGAATTTCATTTCTAGCACATAGCCAAAAAATCGCCCCATTGACTTACATTGGAGTGCAGAAAAGGTCATTTTTTCTCGGTCCCTTTAAGAGGTAGGAGTTAAACAAGCTTAGGTCTGCGGTGCCCAGGGGGGACCCCATCCAGCCCGCACTGAGTTTCATTCCTACCACCTTAGGAAAAAAAGTCATTATTTTGAGGCTTAGAAGTCATTTCTGCAATTCCCATAGAAAATCAACTGGCGTCTCTATTCAATTGTGTGGAGCGCATATCAGGTGGGTTTTCTCTGCCGGCTTAAGAGATACACGTGAAACTAAAGCCGATCCTGGGTGCCTAGGGTGCCTGTCATCCAATCCGCACTGAATTTCATTTCTAGCACATAGCCAAAAAATCGCCCCATTGACTTACATTGGAGTGCAGAAAAGGTCATTTTTTCTCGGTCCCTTTAAGAGGTAGGAGTTAAACAAGCTTAGGTCTGCGGTGCCCAGGGGGGACCCCATCCAGCCCAGCACTGAGTTTCATTCCTACCACCTTAGGAAAAAAAGTCATTATTTTGAGGCTTAGAAGTCATTTCTGCAATTCCCATAGAAAATCAATGGCGTCTCTATTCAATTGTGTGGAGCGCATATCAGGTGGGATTTTCTCTGCCGGCTTAAGAGATACACGTGAAACTAAAGCCGATCCTGGGTGCCTAGGGTGCCTGTCATCCAATCCGCACTGAATTTCATTTCTAGCACATAGCCAAAAAATCGCCCCATTGACTTACATTGGAGTGCAGAAAAGGTCATTTTTTCTCGGTCCCTTTAAGAGGTAGGAGTTAAACAAGCTTAGGTCTGCGGTGCCCAGGGGGGACCCCATCCAGCCCGCACTGAGTTTCATTCCTACCACCTTAGGAAAAAAAGTCATTATTTTGAGGCTTAGAAGTCATTTCTGCAATTCCCATAGAAAATCAACTGGCGTCTCTATTCAATTGTGTGGAGCGCATATCAGGTGGGATTTTCTCTGCCGGCTTAAGAGATACACGTGAAACTAAAGCCGATCCTGGGTGCCTAGGGTGCCTGTCATCCAATCCGCACTGAATTTCATTTCTAGCACATAGCCAAAAAATCGCCCCATTGACTTACATTGGAGTGCAGAAAAGGTCATTTTTTCTCGGTCCCTTTAAGAGGTAGGAGTTAAACAAGCTTAGGTCTGCGGTGCCCAGGGGGGACCCCATCCAGCCCGCACTGAGTTTCATTCCTACCACCTTAGGAAAAAAAGTCATTATTTTGAGGCTTAGAAGTCATTTCTGCAATTCCCATAGAAAATCAACTGGCGTCTCTATTCAATTGTGTGGAGCGCATATCAGGTGGGTTTTCTCTGCCGGCTTAAGAGATACACGTGAAACTAAAGCCGATCCTGGGTGCCTAGGGTGCCTGTCATCCAATCCGCACTGAATTTCATTTCTAGCACATAGCCAAAAAATCGCCCCATTGACTTACATTGGAGTGCAGAAAAGGTCATTTTTTCTCGGTCCCTTTAAGAGGTAGGAGTTAAACAAGCTTAGGTCTGCGGTGCCCAGGGGGGACCCCATCCAGCCCGCACTGAGTTTCATTCCTACCACCTTAGGAAAAAAAGTCATTATTTTGAGGCTTAGAAGTCATTTCTGCAATTCCCATAGAAAATCAATGGCGTCTCTATTCAATTGTGTGGAGCGCATATCAGGTGGGATTTTCTCTGCCGGCTTAAGAGATACACGTGAAACTAAAGCCGATCCTGGGTGCCTAGGGTGCCTGTCATCCAATCCGCACTGAATTTCATTTCTAGCACATAGCCAAAAAATCGCCCCATTGACTTACATTGGAGTGCAGAAAAGGTCATTTTTTCTCGGTCCCTTTAAGAGGTAGGAGTTAAACAAGCTTAGGTCTGCGGTGCCCAGGGGGGACCCCATCCAGCCCGCACTGAGTTTCATTCCTACCACCTTAGGAAAAAAAGTCATTATTTTGAGGCTTAGAAGTCATTTCTGCAATTCCCATAGAAAATCAACGGCGTCTCTATTCAATTGTGTGGAGCGCATATCAGGTGGGTTTTCTCTGCCGGCTTAAGAGATACACGTGAAACTAAAGCCGATCCTGGGTGCCTAGGGTGCCTGTCATCCAATCCGCACTGAATTTCATTTCTAGCACATAGCCAAAAAATCGCCCCATTGACTTACATTGGAGTGCAGAAAAGGTCATTTTTTCTCGGTCCCTTTAAGAGGTAGGAGTTAAACAAGCTTAGGTCTGCGGTGCCCAGGGGGGACCCCATCCAGCCCGCACTGAGTTTCATTCCTACCACCTTAGGAAAAAAAGTCATTATTTTGAGGCTTAGAAGTCATTTCTGCAATTCCCATAGAAAATCAACTGGCGTCTCTATTCAATTGTGTGGAGCGCATATCAGGTGGGATTTTCTCTGCCGGCTTAAGAGATACACGTGAAACTAAAGCCGATCCTGGGTGCCTAGGGTGCCTGTCATCCAATCCGCACTGAATTTCATTTCTAGCACATAGCCAAAAAATCGCCCCATTGACTTACATTGGAGTGCAGAAAAGGTCATTTTTTCTCGGTCCCTTTAAGAGGTAGGAGTTAAACAAGCTTAGGTCTGCGGTGCCCAGGGGGGACCCCATCCAGCCCGCACTGAGTTTCATTCCTACCACCTTAGGAAAAAAAGTCATTATTTTGAGGCTTAGAAGTCATTTCTGCAATTCCCATAGAAAATCAACGGCGTCTCTATTCAATTGTGTGGAGCGCATATCAGGTGGGTTTTCTCTGCCGGCTTAAGAGATACACGTGAAACTAAAGCCGATCCTGGGTGCCTAGGGTGCCTGTCATCCAATCCGCACTGAATTTCATTTCTAGCACATAGCCAAAAAATCGCCCCATTGACTTACATTGGAGTGCAGAAAAGGTCATTTTTTCTCGGTCCCTTTAAGAGGTAGGAGTTAAACAAGCTTAGGTCTGCGGTGCCCAGGGGGGACCCCATCCAGCCCGCACTGAGTTTCATTCCTACCACCTTAGGAAAAAAAGTCATTATTTTGAGGCTTAGA
Organism: Dendropsophus ebraccatus; assembly: GCF_027789765.1. Lineage (NCBI taxonomy): Eukaryota > Metazoa > Chordata > Amphibia > Anura > Hylidae > Dendropsophus > Dendropsophus ebraccatus. The sequence goes on along the minus strand of NC_091462.1, from coordinate 66,124,352 downwards.
AGTCATTTCTGCAATTCCCATAGAAAATCAACGGCGTCTCTATTCAATTGTGTGGAGCGCATATCAGGTGGGTTTTCTCTGCCGGCTTAAGAGATACACGTGAAACTAAAGCCGATCCTGGGTGCCTAGGGTGCCTGTCATCCAATCCGCACTGAATTTCATTTCTAGCACATAGCCAAAAAATCGCCCCATTGACTTACATTGGAGTGCAGAAAAGGTCATTTTTTCTCGGTCCCTTTAAGAGGTAGGAGTTAAACAAGCTTAGGTCTGCGGTGCCCAGGGGGGACCCCATCCAGCCCGCACTGAGTTTCATTCCTACCACCTTAGGAAAAAAAGTCATTATTTTGAGGCTTAGAAGTCATTTCTGCAATTCCCATAGAAAATCAACTGGCGTCTCTATTCAATTGTGTGGAGCGCATATCAGGTGGATTTTCTCTGCCGGCTTAAGAGATACACGTGAAACTAAAGCCGATCCTGGGTGCCTAGGGTGCCTGTCATCCAATCCGCACTGAATTTCATTTCTAGCACATAGCCAAAAAATCGCCCCATTGACTTACATTGGAGTGCAGAAAAGGTCATTTTTTCTCGGTCCCTTTAAGAGGTAGGAGTTAAACAAGCTTAGGTCTGCGGTGCCCAGGGGGGACCCCATCCAGCCCGCACTGAGTTTCATTCCTACCACCTTAGGAAAAAAAAGTCATTATTTTGAGGCTTAGAAGTCATTTCTGCAATTCCCATAGAAAATCAACGGCGTCTCTATTCAATTGTGTGGAGCGCATATCAGGTGGGTTTTCTCTGCCGGCTTAAGAGATACACGTGAAACTAAAGCCGATCCTGGGTGCCTAGGGTGCCTGTCATCCAATCCGCACTGAATTTCATTTCTAGCACATAGCCAAAAAATCGCCCCATTGACTTACATTGGAGTGCAGAAAAGGTCATTTTTTCTCGGTCCCTTTAAGAGGTAGGAGTTAAACAAGCTTAGGTCTGCGGTGCCCAGGGGGGACCCCATCCAGCCCGCACTGAGTTTCATTCCTACCACCTTAGGAAAAAAAGTCATTATTTTGAGGCTTAGAAGTCATTTCTGCAATTCCCATAGAAAATCAATGGCGTCTCTATTCAATTGTGTGGAGCGCATATCAGGTGGATTTTCTCTGCCATCTTAAGAGATACACGTGAAACTAAAGCCGATCCTGGGTGCCTAGGGTGCCTGTCATCCAATCCGCACTGAATTTCATTTCTAGCACATAGCCAAAAAATCGCCCCATTGACTTACATTGGAGTGCAGAAAAGGTCATTTTTTCTCGGTCCCTTTAAGAGGTAGGAGTTAAACAAGCTTAGGTCTGCGGTGCCCAGGGGGGACCCCATCCAGCCCGCACTGAGTTTCATTCCTACCACCTTAGGAAAAAAAGTCATTATTTTGAGGCTTAGAAGTCATTTCTGCAATTCCCATAGAAAATCAATGGCGTCTCTATTCAATTGTGTGGAGCGCATATCAGGTGGGTTTTCTCTGCCGGCTTAAGAGATACACGTGAAACTAAAGCCGATCCTGGGTGCCTAGGGTGCCTGTCATCCAATCCGCACTGAATTTCATTTCTAGCACATAGCCAAAAAATCGCCCCATTGACTTACATTGGAGTGCAGAAAAGGTCATTTTTTCTCGGTCCCTTTAAGAGGTAGGAGTTAAACAAGCTTAGGTCTGCGGTGCCCAGGGGGGACCCCATCCAGCCCGCACTGAGTTTCATTCCTACCACCTTAGGAAAAAAAGTCATTATTTTGAGGCTTAGAAGTCATTTCTGCAATTCCCATAGAAAATCAATGGCGTCTCTATTCAATTGTGTGGAGCGCATATCAGGTGGATTTTCTCTGCCGGCTTAAGAGATACACGTGAAACTAAAGCCGATCCTGGGTGCCTAGGGTGCCTGTCATCCAATCCGCACTGAATTTCATTTCTAGCACATAGCCAAAAAATCGCCCCATTGACTTACATTGGAGTGCAGAAAAGGTCATTTTTTCTCGGTCCCTTTAAGAGGTAGGAGTTAAACAAGCTTAGGTCTGCGGTGCCCAGGGGGGACCCCATCCAGCCCGCACTGAGTTTCATTCCTACCACCTTAGGAAAAAAAGTCATTATTTTGAGGCTTAGAAGTCATTTCTGCAATTCCCATAGAAAATCAATGGCGTCTCTATTCAATTGTGTGGAGCGCATATCAGGTGGGATTTTCTCTGCCGGCTTAAGAGATACACGTGAAACTAAAGCCGATCCTGGGTGCCTAGGGTGCCTGTCATCCAATCCGCACTGAATTTCATTTCTAGCACATAGCCAAAAAATCGCCCCATTGACTTACATTGGAGTGCAGAAAAGGTCATTTTTTCTCGGTCCCTTTAAGAGGTAGGAGTTAAACAAGCTTAGGTCTGCGGTGCCCAGGGGGGACCCCATCCAGCCCGCACTGAGTTTCATTCCTACCACCTTAGGAAAAAAAGTCATTATTTTGAGGCTTAGAAGTCATTTCTGCAATTCCCATAGAAAATCAATGGCGTCTCTATTCAATTGTGTGGAGCGCATATCAGGTGGGATTTTCTCTGCCGGCTTAAGAGATACACGTGAAACTAAAGCCGATCCTGGGTGCCTAGGGTGCCTGTCATCCAATCCGCACTGAATTTCATTTCTAGCACATAGCCAAAAAATCGCCCCATTGACTTACATTGGAGTGCAGAAAAGGTCATTTTTTCTCGGTCCCTTTAAGAGGTAGGAGTTAAACAAGCTTAGGTCTGCGGTGCCCAGGGGGGACCCCATCCAGCCCGCACTGAGTTTCATTCCTACCACCTTAGGAAAAAAAGTCATTATTTTGAGGCTTAGAAGTCATTTCTGCAATTCCCATAGAAAATCAACGGCGTCTCTATTCAATTGTGTGGAGCGCATATCAGGTGGGTTTTCTCTGCCGGCTTAAGAGATACACGTGAAACTAAAGCCGATCCTGGGTGCCTAGGGTGCCTGTCATCCAATCCGCACTGAATTTCATTTCTAGCACATAGCCAAAAAATCGCCCCATTGACTTACATTGGAGTGCAGAAAAGGTCATTTTTTCTCGGTCCCTTTAAGAGGTAGGAGTTAAACAAGCTTAGGTCTGCGGTGCCCAGGGGGGACCCCATCCAGCCCGCACTGAGTTTCATTCCTACCACCTTAGGAAAAAAAGTCATTATTTTGAGGCTTAGAAGTCATTTCTGCAATTCCCATAGAAAATCAACGGCGTCTCTATTCAATTGTGTGGAGCGCATATCAGGTGGGTTTTCTCTGCCGGCTTAAGAGATACACGTGAAACTAAAGCCGATCCTGGGTGCCTAGGGTGCCTGTCATCCAATCCGCACTGAATTTCATTTCTAGCACATAGCCAAAAAATCGCCCCATTGACTTACATTGGAGTGCAGAAAAGGTCATTTTTTCTCGGTCCCTTTAAGAGGTAGGAGTTAAACAAGCTTAGGTCTGCGGTGCCCAGGGGGGACCCCATCCAGCCCGCACTGAGTTTCATTCCTACCACCTTAGGAAAAAAAGTCATTATTTTGAGGCTTAGAAGTCATTTCTGCAATTCCCATAGAAAATCAACTGGCGTCTCTATTCAATTGTGTGGAGCGCATATCAGGTGGGATTTTCTCTGCCGGCTTAAGAGATACACGTGAAACTAAAGCCGATCCTGGGTGCCTAGGGTGCCTGTCATCCAATCCGCACTGAATTTCATTTCTAGCACATAGCCAAAAAATCGCCCCATTGACTTACATTGGAGTGCAGAAAAGGTCATTTTTTCTCGGTCCCTTTAAGAGGTAGGAGTTAAACAAGCTTAGGTCTGCGGTGCCCAGGGGGGACCCCATCCAGCCCGCACTGAGTTTCATTCCTACCACCTTAGGAAAAAAAGTCATTATTTTGAGGCTTAGAAGTCATTTCTGCAATTCCCATAGAAAATCAACGGCGTCTCTATTCAATTGTGTGGAGCGCATATCAGGTGGGTTTTCTCTGCCGGCTTAAGAGATACACGTGAAACTAAAGCCGATCCTGGGTGCCTAGGGTGCCTGTCATCCAATCCGCACTGAATTTCATTTCTAGCACATAGCCAAAAAATCGCCCCATTGACTTACATTGGAGTGCAGAAAAGGTCATTTTTTCTCGGTCCCTTTAAGAGGTAGGAGTTAAACAAGCTTAGGTCTGCGGTGCCCAGGGGGGACCCCATCCAGCCCGCACTGAGTTTCATTCCTACCACCTTAGGAAAAAAAGTCATTATTTTGAGGCTTAGAAGTCATTTCTGCAATTCCCATAGAAAATCAACGGCGTCTCTATTCAATTGTGTGGAGCGCATATCAGGTGGGTTTTCTCTGCCGGCTTAAGAGATACACGTGAAACTAAAGCCGATCCTGGGTGCCTAGGGTGCCTGTCATCCAATCCGCACTGAATTTCATTTCTAGCACATAGCCAAAAAATCGCCCCATTGACTTACATTGGAGTGCAGAAAAGGTCATTTTTTCTCGGTCCCTTTAAGAGGTAGGAGTTAAACAAGCTTAGGTCTGCGGTGCCCAGGGGGGACCCCATCCAGCCCAGCACTGAGTTTCATTCCTACCACCTTAGGAAAAAAAGTCATTATTTTGAGGCTTAGAAGTCATTTCTGCAATTCCCATAGAAAATCAATGGCGTCTCTATTCAATTGTGTGGAGCGCATATCAGGTGGATTTTCTCTGCCGGCTTAAGAGATACACGTGAAACTAAAGCCGATCCTGGGTGCCTAGGGTGCCTGTCATCCAATCCGCACTGAATTTCATTTCTAGCACATAGCCAAAAAATCGCCCCATTGACTTACATTGGAGTGCAGAAAAGGTCATTTTTTCTCGGTCCCTTTAAGAGGTAGGAGTTAAACAAGCTTAGGTCTGCGGTGCCCAGGGGGGACCCCATCCAGCCCGCACTGAGTTTCATTCCTACCACCTTAGGAAAAAAAGTCATTATTTTGAGGCTTAGAAGTCATTTCTGCAATTCCCATAGAAAATCAACTGGCGTCTCTATTCAATTGTGTGGAGCGCATATCAGGTGGGATTTTCTCTGCCGGCTTAAGAGATACACGTGAAACTAAAGCCGATCCTGGGTGCCTAGGGTGCCTGTCATCCAATCCGCACTGAATTTCATTTCTAGCACATAGCCAAAAAATCGCCCCATTGACTTACATTGGAGTGCAGAAAAGGTCATTTTTTCTCGGTCCCTTTAAGAGGTAGGAGTTAAACAAGCTTAGGTCTGCGGTGCCCAGGGGGGACCCCATCCAGCCCGCACTGAGTTTCATTCCTACCACCTTAGGAAAAAAAGTCATTATTTTGAGGCTTAGAAGTCATTTCTGCAATTCCCATAGAAAATCAATGGCGTCTCTATTCAATTGTGTGGAGCGCATATCAGGTGGGATTTTCTCTGCCGGCTTAAGAGATACACGTGAAACTAAAGCCGATCCTGGGTGCCTAGGGTGCCTGTCATCCAATCCGCACTGAATTTCATTTCTAGCACATAGCCAAAAAATCGCCCCATTGACTTACATTGGAGTGCAGAAAAGGTCATTTTTTCTCGGTCCCTTTAAGAGGTAGGAGTTAAACAAGCTTAGGTCTGCGGTGCCCAGGGGGGACCCCATCCAGCCCGCACTGAGTTTCATTCCTACCACCTTAGGAAAAAAAGTCATTATTTTGAGGCTTAGAAGTCATTTCTGCAATTCCCATAGAAAATCAACGGCGTCTCTATTCAATTGTGTGGAGCGCATATCAGGTGGGTTTTCTCTGCCGGCTTAAGAGATACACGTGAAACTAAAGCCGATCCTGGGTGCCTAGGGTGCCTGTCATCCAATCCGCACTCAATTTCATTTCTAGCACATAGCCAAAAAATCGCCCCATTGACTTACATTGGAGTGCAGAAAAGGTCATTTTTTCTCGGTCCCTTTAAGAGGTAGGAGTTAAACAAGCTTAGGTCTGCGGTGCCCAGGGGGGACCCCATCCAGCCCGCACTGAGTTTCATTCCTACCACCTTAGGAAAAAAAGTCATTATTTTGAGGCTTAGAAGTCATTTCTGCAATTCCCATAGAAAATCAACGGGCGTCTCTAATTCAATTGTGTGGAGCGCATATCAGGTGGGTTTTCTCTGCCGGCTTAAGAGATACACGTGAAACTAAAGCCGATCCTGGGTGCCTAGGGTGCCTGTCATCCAATCCGCACTGAATTTCATTTCTAGCACATAGCCAAAAAATCGCCCCATTGCCTTACATTGGAGTGCAGAAAAAGGTCATTTTTTCTCGGTCCCTTTAAGAGGTAGGAGTTAAACAAGCTTAGGTCTGCGGTGCCCAGGGGGGACCCCATCCAGCCCACACTGAGTTTCATTCCTACCACCTTAGGAAAAAAAGTCATTATTTTGAGGCTTAGAAGTCATTTCTGCAATTCCCATAGAAAATCAATGGCGTCTCTATTCAATTGTGTGGAGCGCATATCAGGTGGGTTTTCTCTGCCGGCTTAAGAGATACACGTGAAACTAAAGCCGATCCTGGGTGCCTAGGGTGCCTGTCATCCAATCCGCACTGAATTTCATTTCTAGCACATAGCCAAAAAATCGCCCCATTGACTTACATTGGAGTGCAGAAAAGGTCATTTTTTCTCGGTCCCTTTAAGAGGTAGGAGTTAAACAAGCTTAGGTCTGCGGTGCCCAGGGGGGACCCCATCCAGCCCGCACTGAGTTTCATTCCTACCACCTTAGGAAAAAAAGTCATTATTTTGAGGCTTAGAAGTCATTTCTGCAATTCCCATAGAAAATCAACGGCGTCTCTATTCAATTGTGTGGAGCGCATATCAGGTGGGTTTTCTCTGCCGGCTTAAGAGATACACGTGAAACTAAAGCCGATCCTGGGTGCCTAGGGTGCCTGTCATCCAATCCGCACTGAATTTCATTTCTAGCACATAGCCAAAAAATCGCCCCATTGACTTACATTGGAGTGCAGAAAAGGTCATTTTTTCTCGGTCCCTTTAAGAGGTAGGAGTTAAACAAGCTTAGGTCTGCGGTGCCCAGGGGGGACCCCATCCAGCCCGCACTGAGTTTCATTCCTACCACCTTAGGAAAAAAAGTCATTATTTTGAGGCTTAGAAGTCATTTCTGCAATTCCCATAGAAAATCAACGGCGTCTCTATTCAATTGTGTGGAGCGCATATCAGGTGGGTTTTCTCTGCCGGCTTAAGAGATACACGTGAAACTAAAGCCGATCCTGGGTGCCTAGGGTGCCTGTCATCCAATCCGCACTGAATTTCATTTCTAGCACATAGCCAAAAAATCGCCCCATTGACTTACATTGGAGTGCAGAAAAGGTCATTTTTTCTCGGTCCCTTTAAGAGGTAGGAGTTAAACAAGCTTAGGTCTGCGGTGCCCAGGGGGGACCCCATCCAGCCCGCACTGAGTTTCATTCCTACCACCTTAGGAAAAAAAGTCATTATTTTGAGGCTTAGAAGTCATTTCTGCAATTCCCATAGAAAATCAACGGCGTCTCTATTCAATTGTGTGGAGCGCATATCAGGTGGGTTTTCTCTGCCGGCTTAAGAGATACACGTGAAACTAAAGCCGATCCTGGGTGCCTAGGGTGCCTGTCATCCAATCCGCACTGAATTTCATTTCTAGCACATAGCCAAAAAATCGCCCCATTGACTTACATTGGAGTGCAGAAAAGGTCATTTTTTCTCGGTCCCTTTAAGAGGTAGGAGTTAAACAAGCTTAGGTCTGCGGTGCCCAGGGGGGACCCCATCCAGCCCGCACTGAGTTTCATTCCTACCACCTTAGGAAAAAAAGTCATTATTTTGAGGCTTAGAAGTCATTTCTGCAATTCCCATAGAAAATCAACGGCGTCTCTATTCAATTGTGTGGAGCGCATATCAGGTGGGTTTTCTCTGCCGGCTTAAGAGATACACGTGAAACTAAAGCCGATCCTGGGTGCCTAGGGTGCCTGTCATCCAATCCGCACTGAATTTCATTTCTAGCACATAGCCAAAAAATCGCCCCATTGACTTACATTGGAGTGCAGAAAAGGTCATTTTTTCTCGGTCCCTTTAAGAGGTAGGAGTTAAACAAGCTTAGGTCTGCGGTGCCCAGGGGGGACCCCATCCAGCCCGCACTGAGTTTCATTCCTACCACCTTAGGAAAAAAAGTCATTATTTTGAGGCTTAGAAGTCATTTCTGCAATTCCCATAGAAAATCAACGGCGTCTCTATTCAATTGTGTGGAGCGCATATCAGGTGGGTTTTCTCTGCCGGCTTAAGAGATACACGTGAAACTAAAGCCGATCCTGGGTGCCTAGGGTGCCTGTCATCCAATCCGCACTGAATTTCATTTCTAGCACATAGCCAAAAAATCGCCCCATTGACTTACATTGGAGTGCAGAAAAGGTCATTTTTTCTCGGTCCCTTTAAGAGGTAGGAGTTAAACAAGCTTAGGTCTGCGGTGCCCAGGGGGGACCCCATCCAGCCCGCACTGAGTTTCATTCCTACCACCTTAGGAAAAAAAGTCATTATTTTGAGGCTTAGAAGTCATTTCTGCAATTCCCATAGAAAATCAACGGCGTCTCTATTCAATTGTGTGGAGCGCATATCAGGTGGGTTTTCTCTGCCGGCTTAAGAGATACACGTGAAACTAAAGCCGATCCTGGGTGCCTAGGGTGCCTGTCATCCAATCCGCACTGAATTTCATTTCTAGCACATAGCCAAAAAATCGCCCCATTGACTTACATTGGAGTGCAGAAAAGGTCATTTTTTCTCGGTCCCTTTAAGAGGTAGGAGTTAAACAAGCTTAGGTCTGCGGTGCCCAGGGGGGACCCCATCCAGCCCGCACTGAGTTTCATTCCTACCACCTTAGGAAAAAAAGTCATTATTTTGAGGCTTAGAAGTCATTTCTGCAATTCCCATAGAAAATCAACGGCGTCTCTATTCAATTGTGTGGAGCGCATATCAGGTGGGTTTTCTCTGCCGGCTTAAGAGATACACGTGAAACTAAAGCCGATCCTGGGTGCCTAGGGTGCCTGTCATCCAATCCGCACTGAATTTCATTTCTAGCACATAGCCAAAAAATCGCCCCATTGACTTACATTGGAGTGCAGAAAAGGTCATTTTTTCTCGGTCCCTTTAAGAGGTAGGAGTTAAACAAGCTTAGGTCTGCGGTGCCCAGGGGGGACCCCATCCAGCCCGCACTGAGTTTCATTCCTACCACCTTAGGAAAAAAAGTCATTATTTTGAGGCTTAGAAGTCATTTCTGCAATTCCCATAGAAAATCAACGGCGTCTCTATTCAATTGTGTGGAGCGCATATCAGGTGGGTTTTCTCTGCCGGCTTAAGAGATACACGTGAAACTAAAGCCGATCCTGGGTGCCTAGGGTGCCTGTCATCCAATCCGCACTGAATTTCATTTCTAGCACATAGCCAAAAAATCGCCCCATTGACTTACATTGGAGTGCAGAAAAGGTCATTTTTTCTCGGTCCCTTTAAGAGGTAGGAGTTAAACAAGCTTAGGTCTGCGGTGCCCAGGGGGGACCCCATCCAGCCCGCACTGAGTTTCATTCCTACCACCTTAGGAAAAAAAGTCATTATTTTGAGGCTTAGAAGTCATTTCTGCAATTCCCATAGAAAATCAACGGCGTCTCTATTCAATTGTGTGGAGCGCATATCAGGTGGGTTTTCTCTGCCGGCTTAAGAGATACACGTGAAACTAAAGCCGATCCTGGGTGCCTAGGGTGCCTGTCATCCAATCCGCACTGAATTTCATTTCTAGCACATAGCCAAAAAATCGCCCCATTGACTTACATTGGAGTGCAGAAAAGGTCATTTTTTCTCGGTCCCTTTAAGAGGTAGGAGTTAAACAAGCTTAGGTCTGCGGTGCCCAGGGGGGACCCCATCCAGCCCGCACTGAGTTTCATTCCTACCACCTTAGGAAAAAAAGTCATTATTTTGAGGCTTAGAAGTCATTTCTGCAATTCCCATAGAAAATCAACGGCGTCTCTATTCAATTGTGTGGAGCGCATATCAGGTGGGTTTTCTCTGCCGGCTTAAGAGATACACGTGAAACTAAAGCCGATCCTGGGTGCCTAGGGTGCCTGTCATCCAATCCGCACTGAATTTCATTTCTAGCACATAGCCAAAAAATCGCCCCATTGACTTACATTGGAGTGCAGAAAAGGTCATTTTTTCTCGGTCCCTTTAAGAGGTAGGAGTTAAACAAGCTTAGGTCTGCGGTGCCCAGGGGGGACCCCATCCAGCCCGCACTGAGTTTCATTCCTACCACCTTAGGAAAAAAAGTCATTATTTTGAGGCTTAGAAGTCATTTCTGCAATTCCCATAGAAAATCAACGGCGTCTCTATTCAATTGTGTGGAGCGCATATCAGGTGGGTTTTCTCTGCCGGCTTAAGAGATACACGTGAAACTAAAGCCGATCCTGGGTGCCTAGGGTGCCTGTCATCCAATCCGCACTGAATTTCATTTCTAGCACATAGCCAAAAAATCGCCCCATTGACTTACATTGGAGTGCAGAAAAGGTCATTTTTTCTCGGTCCCTTTAAGAGGTAGGAGTTAAACAAGCTTAGGTCTGCGGTGCCCAGGGGGGACCCCATCCAGCCCGCACTGAGTTTCATTCCTACCACCTTAGGAAAAAAAGTCATTATTTTGAGGCTTAGAAGTCATTTCTGCAATTCCCATAGAAAATCAACGGCGTCTCTATTCAATTGTGTGGAGCGCATATCAGGTGGGTTTTCTCTGCCGGCTTAAGAGATACACGTGAAACTAAAGCCGATCCTGGGTGCCTAGGGTGCCTGTCATCCAATCCGCACTGAATTTCATTTCTAGCACATAGCCAAAAAATCGCCCCATTGACTTACATTGGAGTGCAGAAAAGGTCATTTTTTCTCGGTCCCTTTAAGAGGTAGGAGTTAAACAAGCTTAGGTCTGCGGTGCCCAGGGGGGACCCCATCCAGCCCGCACTGAGTTTCATTCCTACCACCTTAGGAAAAAAAGTCATTATTTTGAGGCTTAGAAGTCATTTCTGCAATTCCCATAGAAAATCAACGGCGTCTCTATTCAATTGTGTGGAGCGCATATCAGGTGGGTTTTCTCTGCCGGCTTAAGAGATACACGTGAAACTAAAGCCGATCCTGGGTGCCTAGGGTGCCTGTCATCCAATCCGCACTGAATTTCATTTCTAGCACATAGCCAAAAAATCGCCCCATTGACTTACATTGGAGTGCAGAAAAGGTCATTTTTTCTCGGTCCCTTTAAGAGGTAGGAGTTAAACAAGCTTAGGTCTGCGGTGCCCAGGGGGGACCCCATCCAGCCCGCACTGAGTTTCATTCCTACCACCTTAGGAAAAAAAGTCATTATTTTGAGGCTTAGAAGTCATTTCTGCAATTCCCATAGAAAATCAACGGCGTCTCTATTCAATTGTGTGGAGCGCATATCAGGTGGGTTTTCTCTGCCGGCTTAAGAGATACACGTGAAACTAAAGCCGATCCTGGGTGCCTAGGGTGCCTGTCATCCAATCCGCACTGAATTTCATTTCTAGCACATAGCCAAAAAATCGCCCCATTGACTTACATTGGAGTGCAGAAAAGGTCATTTTTTCTCGGTCCCTTTAAGAGGTAGGAGTTAAACAAGCTTAGGTCTGCGGTGCCCAGGGGGGACCCCATCCAGCCCGCACTGAGTTTCATTCCTACCACCTTAGGAAAAAAAGTCATTATTTTGAGGCTTAGAAGTCATTTCTGCAATTCCCATAGAAAATCAACGGCGTCTCTATTCAATTGTGTGGAGCGCATATCAGGTGGGTTTTCTCTGCCGGCTTAAGAGATACACGTGAAACTAAAGCCGATCCTGGGTGCCTAGGGTGCCTGTCATCCAATCCGCACTGAATTTCATTTCTAGCACATAGCCAAAAAATCGCCCCATTGACTTACATTGGAGTGCAGAAAAGGTCATTTTTTCTCGGTCCCTTTAAGAGGTAGGAGTTAAACAAGCTTAGGTCTGCGGTGCCCAGGGGGGACCCCATCCAGCCCGCACTGAGTTTCATTCCTACCACCTTAGGAAAAAAAGTCATTATTTTGAGGCTTAGAAGTCATTTCTGCAATTCCCATAGAAAATCAACGGCGTCTCTATTCAATTGTGTGGAGCGCATATCAGGTGGGTTTTCTCTGCCGGCTTAAGAGATACACGTGAAACTAAAGCCGATCCTGGGTGCCTAGGGTGCCTGTCATCCAATCCGCACTGAATTTCATTTCTAGCACATAGCCAAAAAATCGCCCCATTGACTTACATTGGAGTGCAGAAAAGGTCATTTTTTCTCGGTCCCTTTAAGAGGTAGGAGTTAAACAAGCTTAGGTCTGCGGTGCCCAGGGGGGACCCCATCCAGCCCGCACTGAGTTTCATTCCTACCACCTTAGGAAAAAAAGTCATTATTTTGAGGCTTAGAAGTCATTTCTGCAATTCCCATAGAAAATCAACGGCGTCTCTATTCAATTGTGTGGAGCGCATATCAGGTGGGTTTTCTCTGCCGGCTTAAGAGATACACGTGAAACTAAAGCCGATCCTGGGTGCCTAGGGTGCCTGTCATCCAATCCGCACTGAATTTCATTTCTAGCACATAGCCAAAAAATCGCCCCATTGACTTACATTGGAGTGCAGAAAAGGTCATTTTTTCTCGGTCCCTTTAAGAGGTAGGAGTTAAACAAGCTTAGGTCTGCGGTGCCCAGGGGGGACCCCATCCAGCCCGCACTGAGTTTCATTCCTACCACCTTAGGAAAAAAAGTCATTATTTTGAGGCTTAGAAGTCATTTCTGCAATTCCCATAGAAAATCAACGGCGTCTCTATTCAATTGTGTGGAGCGCATATCAGGTGGGTTTTCTCTGCCGGCTTAAGAGATACACGTGAAACTAAAGCCGATCCTGGGTGCCTAGGGTGCCTGTCATCCAATCCGCACTGAATTTCATTTCTAGCACATAGCCAAAAAATCGCCCCATTGACTTACATTGGAGTGCAGAAAAGGTCATTTTTTCTCGGTCCCTTTAAGAGGTAGGAGTTAAACAAGCTTAGGTCTGCGGTGCCCAGGGGGGACCCCATCCAGCCCGCACTGAGTTTCATTCCTACCACCTTAGGAAAAAAAGTCATTATTTTGAGGCTTAGAAGTCATTTCTGCAATTCCCATAGAAAATCAACGGCGTCTCTATTCAATTGTGTGGAGCGCATATCAGGTGGGTTTTCTCTGCCGGCTTAAGAGATACACGTGAAACTAAAGCCGATCCTGGGTGCCTAGGGTGCCTGTCATCCAATCCGCACTGAATTTCATTTCTAGCACATAGCCAAAAAATCGCCCCATTGACTTACATTGGAGTGCAGAAAAGGTCATTTTTTCTCGGTCCCTTTAAGAGGTAGGAGTTAAACAAGCTTAGGTCTGCGGTGCCCAGGGGGGACCCCATCCAGCCCGCACTGAGTTTCATTCCTACCACCTTAGGAAAAAAAGTCATTATTTTGAGGCTTAGAAGTCATTTCTGCAATTCCCATAGAAAATCAACGGCGTCTCTATTCAATTGTGTGGAGCGCATATCAGGTGGGTTTTCTCTGCCGGCTTAAGAGATACACGTGAAACTAAAGCCGATCCTGGGTGCCTAGGGTGCCTGTCATCCAATCCGCACTGAATTTCATTTCTAGCACATAGCCAAAAAATCGCCCCATTGACTTACATTGGAGTGCAGAAAAGGTCATTTTTTCTCGGTCCCTTTAAGAGGTAGGAGTTAAACAAGCTTAGGTCTGCGGTGCCCAGGGGGGACCCCATCCAGCCCGCACTGAGTTTCATTCCTACCACCTTAGGAAAAAAAGTCATTATTTTGAGGCTTAGAAGTCATTTCTGCAATTCCCATAGAAAATCAACGGCGTCTCTATTCAATTGTGTGGAGCGCATATCAGGTGGGTTTTCTCTGCCGGCTTAAGAGATACACGTGAAACTAAAGCCGATCCTGGGTGCCTAGGGTGCCTGTCATCCAATCCGCACTGAATTTCATTTCTAGCACATAGCCAAAAAATCGCCCCATTGACTTACATTGGAGTGCAGAAAAGGTCATTTTTTCTCGGTCCCTTTAAGAGGTAGGAGTTAAACAAGCTTAGGTCTGCGGTGCCCAGGGGGGACCCCATCCAGCCCGCACTGAGTTTCATTCCTACCACCTTAGGAAAAAAAGTCATTATTTTGAGGCTTAGAAGTCATTTCTGCAATTCCCATAGAAAATCAACGGCGTCTCTATTCAATTGTGTGGAGCGCATATCAGGTGGGTTTTCTCTGCCGGCTTAAGAGATACACGTGAAACTAAAGCCGATCCTGGGTGCCTAGGGTGCCTGTCATCCAATCCGCACTGAATTTCATTTCTAGCACATAGCCAAAAAATCGCCCCATTGACTTACATTGGAGTGCAGAAAAGGTCATTTTTTCTCGGTCCCTTTAAGAGGTAGGAGTTAAACAAGCTTAGGTCTGCGGTGCCCAGGGGGGACCCCATCCAGCCCGCACTGAGTTTCATTCCTACCACCTTAGGAAAAAAAGTCATTATTTTGAGGCTTAGAAGTCATTTCTGCAATTCCCATAGAAAATCAACGGCGTCTCTATTCAATTGTGTGGAGCGCATATCAGGTGGGTTTTCTCTGCCGGCTTAAGAGATACACGTGAAACTAAAGCCGATCCTGGGTGCCTAGGGTGCCTGTCATCCAATCCGCACTGAATTTCATTTCTAGCACATAGCCAAAAAATCGCCCCATTGACTTACATTGGAGTGCAGAAAAGGTCATTTTTTCTCGGTCCCTTTAAGAGGTAGGAGTTAAACAAGCTTAGGTCTGCGGTGCCCAGGGGGGACCCCATCCAGCCCGCACTGAGTTTCATTCCTACCACCTTAGGAAAAAAAGTCATTATTTTGAGGCTTAGAAGTCATTTCTGCAATTCCCATAGAAAATCAACGGCGTCTCTATTCAATTGTGTGGAGCGCATATCAGGTGGGTTTTCTCTGCCGGCTTAAGAGATACACGTGAAACTAAAGCCGATCCTGGGTGCCTAGGGTGCCTGTCATCCAATCCGCACTGAATTTCATTTCTAGCACATAGCCAAAAAATCGCCCCATTGACTTACATTGGAGTGCAGAAAAGGTCATTTTTTCTCGGTCCCTTTAAGAGGTAGGAGTTAAACAAGCTTAGGTCTGCGGTGCCCAGGGGGGACCCCATCCAGCCCGCACTGAGTTTCATTCCTACCACCTTAGGAAAAAAAGTCATTATTTTGAGGCTTAGAAGTCATTTCTGCAATTCCCATAGAAAATCAACGGCGTCTCTATTCAATTGTGTGGAGCGCATATCAGGTGGGTTTTCTCTGCCGGCTTAAGAGATACACGTGAAACTAAAGCCGATCCTGGGTGCCTAGGGTGCCTGTCATCCAATCCGCACTGAATTTCATTTCTAGCACATAGCCAAAAAATCGCCCCATTGACTTACATTGGAGTGCAGAAAAGGTCATTTTTTCTCGGTCCCTTTAAGAGGTAGGAGTTAAACAAGCTTAGGTCTGCGGTGCCCAGGGGGGACCCCATCCAGCCCGCACTGAGTTTCATTCCTACCACCTTAGGAAAAAAAGTCATTATTTTGAGGCTTAGAAGTCATTTCTGCAATTCCCATAGAAAATCAACGGCGTCTCTATTCAATTGTGTGGAGCGCATATCAGGTGGGTTTTCTCTGCCGGCTTAAGAGATACACGTGAAACTAAAGCCGATCCTGGGTGCCTAGGGTGCCTGTCATCCAATCCGCACTGAATTTCATTTCTAGCACATAGCCAAAAAATCGCCCCATTGACTTACATTGGAGTGCAGAAAAGGTCATTTTTTCTCGGTCCCTTTAAGAGGTAGGAGTTAAACAAGCTTAGGTCTGCGGTGCCCAGGGGGGACCCCATCCAGCCCGCACTGAGTTTCATTCCTACCACCTTAGGAAAAAAAGTCATTATTTTGAGGCTTAGAAGTCATTTCTGCAATTCCCATAGAAAATCAACGGCGTCTCTATTCAATTGTGTGGAGCGCATATCAGGTGGGTTTTCTCTGCCGGCTTAAGAGATACACGTGAAACTAAAGCCGATCCTGGGTGCCTAGGGTGCCTGTCATCCAATCCGCACTGAATTTCATTTCTAGCACATAGCCAAAAAATCGCCCCATTGACTTACATTGGAGTGCAGAAAAGGTCATTTTTTCTCGGTCCCTTTAAGAGGTAGGAGTTAAACAAGCTTAGGTCTGCGGTGCCCAGGGGGGACCCCATCCAGCCCGCACTGAGTTTCATTCCTACCACCTTAGGAAAAAAAGTCATTATTTTGAGGCTTAGAAGTCATTTCTGCAATTCCCATAGAAAATCAACGGCGTCTCTATTCAATTGTGTGGAGCGCATATCAGGTGGGTTTTCTCTGCCGGCTTAAGAGATACACGTGAAACTAAAGCCGATCCTGGGTGCCTAGGGTGCCTGTCATCCAATCCGCACTGAATTTCATTTCTAGCACATAGCCAAAAAATCGCCCCATTGACTTACATTGGAGTGCAGAAAAGGTCATTTTTTCTCGGTCCCTTTAAGAGGTAGGAGTTAAACAAGCTTAGGTCTGCGGTGCCCAGGGGGGACCCCATCCAGCCCGCACTGAGTTTCATTCCTACCACCTTAGGAAAAAAAGTCATTATTTTGAGGCTTAGAAGTCATTTCTGCAATTCCCATAGAAAATCAACGGCGTCTCTATTCAATTGTGTGGAGCGCATATCAGGTGGGTTTTCTCTGCCGGCTTAAGAGATACACGTGAAACTAAAGCCGATCCTGGGTGCCTAGGGTGCCTGTCATCCAATCCGCACTGAATTTCATTTCTAGCACATAGCCAAAAAATCGCCCCATTGACTTACATTGGAGTGCAGAAAAGGTCATTTTTTCTCGGTCCCTTTAAGAGGTAGGAGTTAAACAAGCTTAGGTCTGCGGTGCCCAGGGGGGACCCCATCCAGCCCGCACTGAGTTTCATTCCTACCACCTTAGGAAAAAAAGTCATTATTTTGAGGCTTAGAAGTCATTTCTGCAATTCCCATAGAAAATCAACGGCGTCTCTATTCAATTGTGTGGAGCGCATATCAGGTGGGTTTTCTCTGCCGGCATAAGAGATACACGTGAAACTAAAGCCGATCCTGGGTGCCTAGGGTGCCTGTCATCCAATCCGCACTGAATTTCATTTCTAGCACATAGCCAAAAAATCGCCCCATTGACTTACATTGGAGTGCAGAAAAGGTCATTTTTTCTCGGTCCCTTTAAGAGGTAGGAGTTAAACAAGCTTAGGTCTGCGGTGCCCAGGGGGGACCCCATCCAGCCCACACTGAGTTTCATTCCTACCACCTTAGGAAAAAAAGTCATTATTTTGAGGCTTAGAAGTCATTTCTGCAATTCCCATAGAAAATCAACGGCGTCTCTATTCAATTGTGTGGAGCGCATATCAGGTGGGTTTTCTCTGCCGGCTTAAGAGATACACGTGAAACTAAAGCCGATCCTGGGTGCCTAGGGTGCCTGTCATCCAATCCGCACTGAATTTCATTTCTAGCACATAGCCAAAAAATCGCCCCATTGACTTACATTGGAGTGCAGAAAAGGTCATTTTTTCTCGGTCCCTTTAAGAGGTAGGAGTTAAACAAGCTTAGGTCTGCGGTGCCCAGGGGGGACCCCATCCAGCCCGCACTGAGTTTCATTCCTACCACCTTAGGAAAAAAAGTCATTATTTTGAGGCTTAGAAGTCATTTCTGCAATTCCCATAGAAAATCAACGGCGTCTCTATTCAATTGTGTGGAGCGCATATCAGGTGGGTTTTCTCTGCCGGCTTAAGAGATACACGTGAAACTAAAGCCGATCCTGGGTGCCTAGGGTGCCTGTCATCCAATCCGCACTGAATTTCATTTCTAGCACATAGCCAAAAAATCGCCCCATTGACTTACATTGGAGTGCAGAAAAGGTCATTTTTTCTCGGTCCCTTTAAGAGGTAGGAGTTAAACAAGCTTAGGTCTGCGGTGCCCAGGGGGGACCCCATCCAGCCCGCACTGAGTTTCATTCCTACCACCTTAGGAAAAAAAGTCATTATTTTGAGGCTTAGAAGTCATTTCTGCAATTCCCATAGAAAATCAACGGCGTCTCTATTCAATTGTGTGGAGCGCATATCAGGTGGGTTTTCTCTGCCGGCTTAAGAGATACACGTGAAACTAAAGCCGATCCTGGGTGCCTAGGGTGCCTGTCATCCAATCCGCACTGAATTTCATTTCTAGCACATAGCCAAAAAATCGCCCCATTGACTTACATTGGAGTGCAGAAAAGGTCATTTTTTCTCGGTCCCTTTAAGAGGTAGGAGTTAAACAAGCTTAGGTCTGCGGTGCCCAGGGGGGACCCCATCCAGCCCGCACTGAGTTTCATTCCTACCACCTTAGGAAAAAAAGTCATTATTTTGAGGCTTAGAAGTCATTTCTGCAATTCCCATAGAAAATCAACGGCGTCTCTATTCAATTGTGTGGAGCGCATATCAGGTGGGTTTTCTCTGCCGGCTTAAGAGATACACGTGAAACTAAAGCCGATCCTGGGTGCCTAGGGTGCCTGTCATCCAATCCGCACTGAATTTCATTTCTAGCACATAGCCAAAAAATCGCCCCATTGACTTACATTGGAGTGCAGAAAAGGTCATTTTTTCTCGGTCCCTTTAAGAGGTAGGAGTTAAACAAGCTTAGGTCTGCGGTGCCCAGGGGGGACCCCATCCAGCCCGCACTGAGTTTCATTCCTACCACCTTAGGAAAAAAAGTCATTATTTTGAGGCTTAGAAGTCATTTCTGCAATTCCCATAGAAAATCAACGGCGTCTCTATTCAATTGTGTGGAGCGCATATCAGGTGGGTTTTCTCTGCCGGCTTAAGAGATACACGTGAAACTAAAGCCGATCCTGGGTGCCTAGGGTGCCTGTCATCCAATCCGCACTGAATTTCATTTCTAGCACATAGCCAAAAAATCGCCCCATTGACTTACATTGGAGTGCAGAAAAGGTCATTTTTTCTCGGTCCCTTTAAGAGGTAGGAGTTAAACAAGCTTAGGTCTGCGGTGCCCAGGGGGGACCCCATCCAGCCCGCACTGAGTTTCATTCCTACCACCTTAGGAAAAAAAGTCATTATTTTGAGGCTTAGAAGTCATTTCTGCAATTCCCATAGAAAATCAACGGCGTCTCTATTCAATTGTGTGGAGCGCATATCAGGTGGGTTTTCTCTGCCGGCTTAAGAGATACACGTGAAACTAAAGCCGATCCTGGGTGCCTAGGGTGCCTGTCATCCAATCCGCACTGAATTTCATTTCTAGCACATAGCCAAAAAATCGCCCCATTGACTTACATTGGAGTGCAGAAAAGGTCATTTTTTCTCGGTCCCTTTAAGAGGTAGGAGTTAAACAAGCTTAGGTCTGCGGTGCCCAGGGGGGACCCCATCCAGCCCGCACTGAGTTTCATTCCTACCACCTTAGGAAAAAAAGTCATTATTTTGAGGCTTAGAAGTCATTTCTGCAATTCCCATAGAAAATCAACGGCGTCTCTATTCAA
The DNA here is from genome assembly GCF_027789765.1 of Dendropsophus ebraccatus. Classification (NCBI taxonomy): domain Eukaryota; kingdom Metazoa; phylum Chordata; class Amphibia; order Anura; family Hylidae; genus Dendropsophus; species Dendropsophus ebraccatus. The sequence goes on along the minus strand of NC_091462.1, from coordinate 66,104,712 downwards.
TTGTGTGGAGCGCATATCAGGTGGGTTTTCTCTGCCGGCTTAAGAGATACACGTGAAACTAAAGCCGATCCTGGGTGCCTAGGGTGCCTGTCATCCAATCCGCACTGAATTTCATTTCTAGCACATAGCCAAAAAATCGCCCCATTGACTTACATTGGAGTGCAGAAAAGGTCATTTTTTCTCGGTCCCTTTAAGAGGTAGGAGTTAAACAAGCTTAGGTCTGCGGTGCCCAGGGGGGACCCCATCCAGCCCGCACTGAGTTTCATTCCTACCACCTTAGGAAAAAAAGTCATTATTTTGAGGCTTAGAAGTCATTTCTGCAATTCCCATAGAAAATCAACGGCGTCTCTATTCAATTGTGTGGAGCGCATATCAGGTGGGTTTTCTCTGCCGGCTTAAGAGATACACGTGAAACTAAAGCCGATCCTGGGTGCCTAGGGTGCCTGTCATCCAATCCGCACTGAATTTCATTTCTAGCACATAGCCAAAAAATCGCCCCATTGACTTACATTGGAGTGCAGAAAAGGTCATTTTTTCTCGGTCCCTTTAAGAGGTAGGAGTTAAACAAGCTTAGGTCTGCGGTGCCCAGGGGGGACCCCATCCAGCCCGCACTGAGTTTCATTCCTACCACCTTAGGAAAAAAAGTCATTATTTTGAGGCTTAGAAGTCATTTCTGCAATTCCCATAGAAAATCAACGGCGTCTCTATTCAATTGTGTGGAGCGCATATCAGGTGGGTTTTCTCTGCCGGCTTAAGAGATACACGTGAAACTAAAGCCGATCCTGGGTGCCTAGGGTGCCTGTCATCCAATCCGCACTGAATTTCATTTCTAGCACATAGCCAAAAAATCGCCCCATTGACTTACATTGGAGTGCAGAAAAGGTCATTTTTTCTCGGTCCCTTTAAGAGGTAGGAGTTAAACAAGCTTAGGTCTGCGGTGCCCAGGGGGGACCCCATCCAGCCCGCACTGAGTTTCATTCCTACCACCTTAGGAAAAAAAGTCATTATTTTGAGGCTTAGAAGTCATTTCTGCAATTCCCATAGAAAATCAACGGCGTCTCTATTCAATTGTGTGGAGCGCATATCAGGTGGGTTTTCTCTGCCGGCTTAAGAGATACACGTGAAACTAAAGCCGATCCTGGGTGCCTAGGGTGCCTGTCATCCAATCCGCACTGAATTTCATTTCTAGCACATAGCCAAAAAATCGCCCCATTGACTTACATTGGAGTGCAGAAAAGGTCATTTTTTCTCGGTCCCTTTAAGAGGTAGGAGTTAAACAAGCTTAGGTCTGCGGTGCCCAGGGGGGACCCCATCCAGCCCGCACTGAGTTTCATTCCTACCACCTTAGGAAAAAAAGTCATTATTTTGAGGCTTAGAAGTCATTTCTGCAATTCCCATAGAAAATCAACGGCGTCTCTATTCAATTGTGTGGAGCGCATATCAGGTGGGTTTTCTCTGCCGGCTTAAGAGATACACGTGAAACTAAAGCCGATCCTGGGTGCCTAGGGTGCCTGTCATCCAATCCGCACTGAATTTCATTTCTAGCACATAGCCAAAAAATCGCCCCATTGACTTACATTGGAGTGCAGAAAAGGTCATTTTTTCTCGGTCCCTTTAAGAGGTAGGAGTTAAACAAGCTTAGGTCTGCGGTGCCCAGGGGGGACCCCATCCAGCCCGCACTGAGTTTCATTCCTACCACCTTAGGAAAAAAAGTCATTATTTTGAGGCTTAGAAGTCATTTCTGCAATTCCCATAGAAAATCAACGGCGTCTCTATTCAATTGTGTGGAGCGCATATCAGGTGGGTTTTCTCTGCCGGCTTAAGAGATACACGTGAAACTAAAGCCGATCCTGGGTGCCTAGGGTGCCTGTCATCCAATCCGCACTGAATTTCATTTCTAGCACATAGCCAAAAAATCGCCCCATTGACTTACATTGGAGTGCAGAAAAGGTCATTTTTTCTCGGTCCCTTTAAGAGGTAGGAGTTAAACAAGCTTAGGTCTGCGGTGCCCAGGGGGGACCCCATCCAGCCCGCACTGAGTTTCATTCCTACCACCTTAGGAAAAAAAGTCATTATTTTGAGGCTTAGAAGTCATTTCTGCAATTCCCATAGAAAATCAACGGCGTCTCTATTCAATTGTGTGGAGCGCATATCAGGTGGGTTTTCTCTGCCGGCTTAAGAGATACACGTGAAACTAAAGCCGATCCTGGGTGCCTAGGGTGCCTGTCATCCAATCCGCACTGAATTTCATTTCTAGCACATAGCCAAAAAATCGCCCCATTGACTTACATTGGAGTGCAGAAAAGGTCATTTTTTCTCGGTCCCTTTAAGAGGTAGGAGTTAAACAAGCTTAGGTCTGCGGTGCCCAGGGGGGACCCCATCCAGCCCGCACTGAGTTTCATTCCTACCACCTTAGGAAAAAAAGTCATTATTTTGAGGCTTAGAAGTCATTTCTGCAATTCCCATAGAAAATCAACGGCGTCTCTATTCAATTGTGTGGAGCGCATATCAGGTGGGTTTTCTCTGCCGGCTTAAGAGATACACGTGAAACTAAAGCCGATCCTGGGTGCCTAGGGTGCCTGTCATCCAATCCGCACTGAATTTCATTTCTAGCACATAGCCAAAAAATCGCCCCATTGACTTACATTGGAGTGCAGAAAAGGTCATTTTTTCTCGGTCCCTTTAAGAGGTAGGAGTTAAACAAGCTTAGGTCTGCGGTGCCCAGGGGGGACCCCATCCAGCCCGCACTGAGTTTCATTCCTACCACCTTAGGAAAAAAAGTCATTATTTTGAGGCTTAGAAGTCATTTCTGCAATTCCCATAGAAAATCAACGGCGTCTCTATTCAATTGTGTGGAGCGCATATCAGGTGGGTTTTCTCTGCCGGCTTAAGAGATACACGTGAAACTAAAGCCGATCCTGGGTGCCTAGGGTGCCTGTCATCCAATCCGCACTGAATTTCATTTCTAGCACATAGCCAAAAAATCGCCCCATTGACTTACATTGGAGTGCAGAAAAGGTCATTTTTTCTCGGTCCCTTTAAGAGGTAGGAGTTAAACAAGCTTAGGTCTGCGGTGCCCAGGGGGGACCCCATCCAGCCCGCACTGAGTTTCATTCCTACCACCTTAGGAAAAAAAGTCATTATTTTGAGGCTTAGAAGTCATTTCTGCAATTCCCATAGAAAATCAACGGCGTCTCTATTCAATTGTGTGGAGCGCATATCAGGTGGGTTTTCTCTGCCGGCTTAAGAGATACACGTGAAACTAAAGCCGATCCTGGGTGCCTAGGGTGCCTGTCATCCAATCCGCACTGAATTTCATTTCTAGCACATAGCCAAAAAATCGCCCCATTGACTTACATTGGAGTGCAGAAAAGGTCATTTTTTCTCGGTCCCTTTAAGAGGTAGGAGTTAAACAAGCTTAGGTCTGCGGTGCCCAGGGGGGACCCCATCCAGCCCGCACTGAGTTTCATTCCTACCACCTTAGGAAAAAAAGTCATTATTTTGAGGCTTAGAAGTCATTTCTGCAATTCCCATAGAAAATCAACGGCGTCTCTATTCAATTGTGTGGAGCGCATATCAGGTGGGTTTTCTCTGCCGGCTTAAGAGATACACGTGAAACTAAAGCCGATCCTGGGTGCCTAGGGTGCCTGTCATCCAATCCGCACTGAATTTCATTTCTAGCACATAGCCAAAAAATCGCCCCATTGACTTACATTGGAGTGCAGAAAAGGTCATTTTTTCTCGGTCCCTTTAAGAGGTAGGAGTTAAACAAGCTTAGGTCTGCGGTGCCCAGGGGGGACCCCATCCAGCCCGCACTGAGTTTCATTCCTACCACCTTAGGAAAAAAAGTCATTATTTTGAGGCTTAGAAGTCATTTCTGCAATTCCCATAGAAAATCAACGGCGTCTCTATTCAATTGTGTGGAGCGCATATCAGGTGGGTTTTCTCTGCCGGCTTAAGAGATACACGTGAAACTAAAGCCGATCCTGGGTGCCTAGGGTGCCTGTCATCCAATCCGCACTGAATTTCATTTCTAGCACATAGCCAAAAAATCGCCCCATTGACTTACATTGGAGTGCAGAAAAGGTCATTTTTTCTCGGTCCCTTTAAGAGGTAGGAGTTAAACAAGCTTAGGTCTGCGGTGCCCAGGGGGGACCCCATCCAGCCCGCACTGAGTTTCATTCCTACCACCTTAGGAAAAAAAGTCATTATTTTGAGGCTTAGAAGTCATTTCTGCAATTCCCATAGAAAATCAACGGCGTCTCTATTCAATTGTGTGGAGCGCATATCAGGTGGGTTTTCTCTGCCGGCTTAAGAGATACACGTGAAACTAAAGCCGATCCTGGGTGCCTAGGGTGCCTGTCATCCAATCCGCACTGAATTTCATTTCTAGCACATAGCCAAAAAATCGCCCCATTGACTTACATTGGAGTGCAGAAAAGGTCATTTTTTCTCGGTCCCTTTAAGAGGTAGGAGTTAAACAAGCTTAGGTCTGCGGTGCCCAGGGGGGACCCCATCCAGCCCGCACTGAGTTTCATTCCTACCACCTTAGGAAAAAAAGTCATTATTTTGAGGCTTAGAAGTCATTTCTGCAATTCCCATAGAAAATCAACGGCGTCTCTATTCAATTGTGTGGAGCGCATATCAGGTGGGTTTTCTCTGCCGGCTTAAGAGATACACGTGAAACTAAAGCCGATCCTGGGTGCCTAGGGTGCCTGTCATCCAATCCGCACTGAATTTCATTTCTAGCACATAGCCAAAAAATCGCCCCATTGACTTACATTGGAGTGCAGAAAAGGTCATTTTTTCTCGGTCCCTTTAAGAGGTAGGAGTTAAACAAGCTTAGGTCTGCGGTGCCCAGGGGGGACCCCATCCAGCCCGCACTGAGTTTCATTCCTACCACCTTAGGAAAAAAAGTCATTATTTTGAGGCTTAGAAGTCATTTCTGCAATTCCCATAGAAAATCAACGGCGTCTCTATTCAATTGTGTGGAGCGCATATCAGGTGGGTTTTCTCTGCCGGCTTAAGAGATACACGTGAAACTAAAGCCGATCCTGGGTGCCTAGGGTGCCTGTCATCCAATCCGCACTGAATTTCATTTCTAGCACATAGCCAAAAAATCGCCCCATTGACTTACATTGGAGTGCAGAAAAGGTCATTTTTTCTCGGTCCCTTTAAGAGGTAGGAGTTAAACAAGCTTAGGTCTGCGGTGCCCAGGGGGGACCCCATCCAGCCCGCACTGAGTTTCATTCCTACCACCTTAGGAAAAAAAGTCATTATTTTGAGGCTTAGAAGTCATTTCTGCAATTCCCATAGAAAATCAACGGCGTCTCTATTCAATTGTGTGGAGCGCATATCAGGTGGGTTTTCTCTGCCGGCTTAAGAGATACACGTGAAACTAAAGCCGATCCTGGGTGCCTAGGGTGCCTGTCATCCAATCCGCACTGAATTTCATTTCTAGCACATAGCCAAAAAATCGCCCCATTGACTTACATTGGAGTGCAGAAAAGGTCATTTTTTCTCGGTCCCTTTAAGAGGTAGGAGTTAAACAAGCTTAGGTCTGCGGTGCCCAGGGGGGACCCCATCCAGCCCGCACTGAGTTTCATTCCTACCACCTTAGGAAAAAAAGTCATTATTTTGAGGCTTAGAAGTCATTTCTGCAATTCCCATAGAAAATCAACGGCGTCTCTATTCAATTGTGTGGAGCGCATATCAGGTGGGTTTTCTCTGCCGGCTTAAGAGATACACGTGAAACTAAAGCCGATCCTGGGTGCCTAGGGTGCCTGTCATCCAATCCGCACTGAATTTCATTTCTAGCACATAGCCAAAAAATCGCCCCATTGACTTACATTGGAGTGCAGAAAAGGTCATTTTTTCTCGGTCCCTTTAAGAGGTAGGAGTTAAACAAGCTTAGGTCTGCGGTGCCCAGGGGGGACCCCATCCAGCCCGCACTGAGTTTCATTCCTACCACCTTAGGAAAAAAAGTCATTATTTTGAGGCTTAGAAGTCATTTCTGCAATTCCCATAGAAAATCAACGGCGTCTCTATTCAATTGTGTGGAGCGCATATCAGGTGGGTTTTCTCTGCCGGCTTAAGAGATACACGTGAAACTAAAGCCGATCCTGGGTGCCTAGGGTGCCTGTCATCCAATCCGCACTGAATTTCATTTCTAGCACATAGCCAAAAAATCGCCCCATTGACTTACATTGGAGTGCAGAAAAGGTCATTTTTTCTCGGTCCCTTTAAGAGGTAGGAGTTAAACAAGCTTAGGTCTGCGGTGCCCAGGGGGGACCCCATCCAGCCCGCACTGAGTTTCATTCCTACCACCTTAGGAAAAAAAGTCATTATTTTGAGGCTTAGAAGTCATTTCTGCAATTCCCATAGAAAATCAACGGCGTCTCTATTCAATTGTGTGGAGCGCATATCAGGTGGGTTTTCTCTGCCGGCTTAAGAGATACACGTGAAACTAAAGCCGATCCTGGGTGCCTAGGGTGCCTGTCATCCAATCCGCACTGAATTTCATTTCTAGCACATAGCCAAAAAATCGCCCCATTGACTTACATTGGAGTGCAGAAAAGGTCATTTTTTCTCGGTCCCTTTAAGAGGTAGGAGTTAAACAAGCTTAGGTCTGCGGTGCCCAGGGGGGACCCCATCCAGCCCGCACTGAGTTTCATTCCTACCACCTTAGGAAAAAAAGTCATTATTTTGAGGCTTAGAAGTCATTTCTGCAATTCCCATAGAAAATCAACGGCGTCTCTATTCAATTGTGTGGAGCGCATATCAGGTGGGTTTTCTCTGCCGGCTTAAGAGATACACGTGAAACTAAAGCCGATCCTGGGTGCCTAGGGTGCCTGTCATCCAATCCGCACTGAATTTCATTTCTAGCACATAGCCAAAAAATCGCCCCATTGACTTACATTGGAGTGCAGAAAAGGTCATTTTTTCTCGGTCCCTTTAAGAGGTAGGAGTTAAACAAGCTTAGGTCTGCGGTGCCCAGGGGGGACCCCATCCAGCCCGCACTGAGTTTCATTCCTACCACCTTAGGAAAAAAAGTCATTATTTTGAGGCTTAGAAGTCATTTCTGCAATTCCCATAGAAAATCAACGGCGTCTCTATTCAATTGTGTGGAGCGCATATCAGGTGGGTTTTCTCTGCCGGCTTAAGAGATACACGTGAAACTAAAGCCGATCCTGGGTGCCTAGGGTGCCTGTCATCCAATCCGCACTGAATTTCATTTCTAGCACATAGCCAAAAAATCGCCCCATTGACTTACATTGGAGTGCAGAAAAGGTCATTTTTTCTCGGTCCCTTTAAGAGGTAGGAGTTAAACAAGCTTAGGTCTGCGGTGCCCAGGGGGGACCCCATCCAGCCCGCACTGAGTTTCATTCCTACCACCTTAGGAAAAAAAGTCATTATTTTGAGGCTTAGAAGTCATTTCTGCAATTCCCATAGAAAATCAACGGCGTCTCTATTCAATTGTGTGGAGCGCATATCAGGTGGGTTTTCTCTGCCGGCTTAAGAGATACACGTGAAACTAAAGCCGATCCTGGGTGCCTAGGGTGCCTGTCATCCAATCCGCACTGAATTTCATTTCTAGCACATAGCCAAAAAATCGCCCCATTGACTTACATTGGAGTGCAGAAAAGGTCATTTTTTCTCGGTCCCTTTAAGAGGTAGGAGTTAAACAAGCTTAGGTCTGCGGTGCCCAGGGGGGACCCCATCCAGCCCGCACTGAGTTTCATTCCTACCACCTTAGGAAAAAAAGTCATTATTTTGAGGCTTAGAAGTCATTTCTGCAATTCCCATAGAAAATCAACGGCGTCTCTATTCAATTGTGTGGAGCGCATATCAGGTGGGTTTTCTCTGCCGGCTTAAGAGATACACGTGAAACTAAAGCCGATCCTGGGTGCCTAGGGTGCCTGTCATCCAATCCGCACGGAATTTCATTTCTAGCACATAGCCAAAAAATCGCCCCATTGACTTACATTGGAGTGCAGAAAAGGTCATTTTTTCTCGGTCCCTTTAAGAGGTAGGAGTTAAACAAGCTTAGGTCTGCGGTGCCCAGGGGGGACCCCATCCAGCCCGCACTGAGTTTCATTCCTACCACCTTAGGAAAAAAAGTCATTATTTTGAGGCTTAGAAGTCATTTCTGCAATTCCCATAGAAAATCAACGGCGTCTCTATTCAATTGTGTGGAGCGCATATCAGGTGGGTTTTCTCTGCCGGCTTAAGAGATACACGTGAAACTAAAGCCGATCCTGGGTGCCTAGGGTGCCTGTCATCCAATCCGCACTGAATTTCATTTCTAGCACATAGCCAAAAAATCGCCCCATTGACTTACATTGGAGTGCAGAAAAGGTCATTTTTTCTCGGTCCCTTTAAGAGGTAGGAGTTAAACAAGCTTAGGTCTGCGGTGCCCAGGGGGGACCCCATCCAGCCCGCACTGAGTTTCATTCCTACCACCTTAGGAAAAAAAGTCATTATTTTGAGGCTTAGAAGTCATTTCTGCAATTCCCATAGAAAATCAACGGCGTCTCTATTCAATTGTGTGGAGCGCATATCAGGTGGGTTTTCTCTGCCGGCTTAAGAGATACACGTGAAACTAAAGCCGATCCTGGGTGCCTAGGGTGCCTGTCATCCAATCCGCACTGAATTTCATTTCTAGCACATAGCCAAAAAATCGCCCCATTGACTTACATTGGAGTGCAGAAAAGGTCATTTTTTCTCGGTCCCTTTAAGAGGTAGGAGTTAAACAAGCTTAGGTCTGCGGTGCCCAGGGGGGACCCCATCCAGCCCGCACTGAGTTTCATTCCTACCACCTTAGGAAAAAAAGTCATTATTTTGAGGCTTAGAAGTCATTTCTGCAATTCCCATAGAAAATCAACGGCGTCTCTATTCAATTGTGTGGAGCGCATATCAGGTGGGTTTTCTCTGCCGGCTTAAGAGATACACGTGAAACTAAAGCCGATCCTGGGTGCCTAGGGTGCCTGTCATCCAATCCGCACTGAATTTCATTTCTAGCACATAGCCAAAAAATCGCCCCATTGACTTACATTGGAGTGCAGAAAAGGTCATTTTTTCTCGGTCCCTTTAAGAGGTAGGAGTTAAACAAGCTTAGGTCTGCGGTGCCCAGGGGGGACCCCATCCAGCCCGCACTGAGTTTCATTCCTACCACCTTAGGAAAAAAAGTCATTATTTTGAGGCTTAGAAGTCATTTCTGCAATTCCCATAGAAAATCAACGGCGTCTCTATTCAATTGTGTGGAGCGCATATCAGGTGGGTTTTCTCTGCCGGCTTAAGAGATACACGTGAAACTAAAGCCGATCCTGGGTGCCTAGGGTGCCTGTCATCCAATCCGCACTGAATTTCATTTCTAGCACATAGCCAAAAAATCGCCCCATTGACTTACATTGGAGTGCAGAAAAGGTCATTTTTTCTCGGTCCCTTTAAGAGGTAGGAGTTAAACAAGCTTAGGTCTGCGGTGCCCAGGGGGGACCCCATCCAGCCCGCACTGAGTTTCATTCCTACCACCTTAGGAAAAAAAGTCATTATTTTGAGGCTTAGAAGTCATTTCTGCAATTCCCATAGAAAATCAACGGCGTCTCTATTCAATTGTGTGGAGCGCATATCAGGTGGGTTTTCTCTGCCGGCTTAAGAGATACACGTGAAACTAAAGCCGATCCTGGGTGCCTAGGGTGCCTGTCATCCAATCCGCACTGAATTTCATTTCTAGCACATAGCCAAAAAATCGCCCCATTGACTTACATTGGAGTGCAGAAAAGGTCATTTTTTCTCGGTCCCTTTAAGAGGTAGGAGTTAAACAAGCTTAGGTCTGCGGTGCCCAGGGGGGACCCCATCCAGCCCGCACTGAGTTTCATTCCTACCACCTTAGGAAAAAAAGTCATTATTTTGAGGCTTAGAAGTCATTTCTGCAATTCCCATAGAAAATCAACGGCGTCTCTATTCAATTGTGTGGAGCGCATATCAGGTGGGTTTTCTCTGCCGGCTTAAGAGATACACGTGAAACTAAAGCCGATCCTGGGTGCCTAGGGTGCCTGTCATCCAATCCGCACTGAATTTCATTTCTAGCACATAGCCAAAAAATCGCCCCATTGACTTACATTGGAGTGCAGAAAAGGTCATTTTTTCTCGGTCCCTTTAAGAGGTAGGAGTTAAACAAGCTTAGGTCTGCGGTGCCCAGGGGGGACCCCATCCAGCCCGCACTGAGTTTCATTCCTACCACCTTAGGAAAAAAAGTCATTATTTTGAGGCTTAGAAGTCATTTCTGCAATTCCCATAGAAAATCAACGGCGTCTCTATTCAATTGTGTGGAGCGCATATCAGGTGGGTTTTCTCTGCCGGCTTAAGAGATACACGTGAAACTAAAGCCGATCCTGGGTGCCTAGGGTGCCTGTCATCCAATCCGCACTGAATTTCATTTCTAGCACATAGCCAAAAAATCGCCCCATTGACTTACATTGGAGTGCAGAAAAGGTCATTTTTTCTCGGTCCCTTTAAGAGGTAGGAGTTAAACAAGCTTAGGTCTGCGGTGCCCAGGGGGGACCCCATCCAGCCCGCACTGAGTTTCATTCCTACCACCTTAGGAAAAAAAGTCATTATTTTGAGGCTTAGAAGTCATTTCTGCAATTCCCATAGAAAATCAACGGCGTCTCTATTCAATTGTGTGGAGCGCATATCAGGTGGGTTTTCTCTGCCGGCTTAAGAGATACACGTGAAACTAAAGCCGATCCTGGGTGCCTAGGGTGCCTGTCATCCAATCCGCACTGAATTTCATTTCTAGCACATAGCCAAAAAATCGCCCCATTGACTTACATTGGAGTGCAGAAAAGGTCATTTTTTCTCGGTCCCTTTAAGAGGTAGGAGTTAAACAAGCTTAGGTCTGCGGTGCCCAGGGGGGACCCCATCCAGCCCGCACTGAGTTTCATTCCTACCACCTTAGGAAAAAAAGTCATTATTTTGAGGCTTAGAAGTCATTTCTGCAATTCCCATAGAAAATCAACGGCGTCTCTATTCAATTGTGTGGAGCGCATATCAGGTGGGTTTTCTCTGCCGGCTTAAGAGATACACGTGAAACTAAAGCCGATCCTGGGTGCCTAGGGTGCCTGTCATCCAATCCGCACTGAATTTCATTTCTAGCACATAGCCAAAAAATCGCCCCATTGACTTACATTGGAGTGCAGAAAAGGTCATTTTTTCTCGGTCCCTTTAAGAGGTAGGAGTTAAACAAGCTTAGGTCTGCGGTGCCCAGGGGGGACCCCATCCAGCCCGCACTGAGTTTCATTCCTACCACCTTAGGAAAAAAAGTCATTATTTTGAGGCTTAGAAGTCATTTCTGCAATTCCCATAGAAAATCAACGGCGTCTCTATTCAATTGTGTGGAGCGCATATCAGGTGGGTTTTCTCTGCCGGCTTAAGAGATACACGTGAAACTAAAGCCGATCCTGGGTGCCTAGGGTGCCTGTCATCCAATCCGCACTGAATTTCATTTCTAGCACATAGCCAAAAAATCGCCCCATTGACTTACATTGGAGTGCAGAAAAGGTCATTTTTTCTCGGTCCCTTTAAGAGGTAGGAGTTAAACAAGCTTAGGTCTGCGGTGCCCAGGGGGGACCCCATCCAGCCCGCACTGAGTTTCATTCCTACCACCTTAGGAAAAAAAGTCATTATTTTGAGGCTTAGAAGTCATTTCTGCAATTCCCATAGAAAATCAACGGCGTCTCTATTCAATTGTGTGGAGCGCATATCAGGTGGGTTTTCTCTGCCGGCTTAAGAGATACACGTGAAACTAAAGCCGATCCTGGGTGCCTAGGGTGCCTGTCATCCAATCCGCACTGAATTTCATTTCTAGCACATAGCCAAAAAATCGCCCCATTGACTTACATTGGAGTGCAGAAAAGGTCATTTTTTCTCGGTCCCTTTAAGAGGTAGGAGTTAAACAAGCTTAGGTCTGCGGTGCCCAGGGGGGACCCCATCCAGCCCGCACTGAGTTTCATTCCTACCACCTTAGGAAAAAAAGTCATTATTTTGAGGCTTAGAAGTCATTTCTGCAATTCCCATAGAAAATCAACGGCGTCTCTATTCAATTGTGTGGAGCGCATATCAGGTGGGTTTTCTCTGCCGGCTTAAGAGATACACGTGAAACTAAAGCCGATCCTGGGTGCCTAGGGTGCCTGTCATCCAATCCGCACTGAATTTCATTTCTAGCACATAGCCAAAAAATCGCCCCATTGACTTACATTGGAGTGCAGAAAAGGTCATTTTTTCTCGGTCCCTTTAAGAGGTAGGAGTTAAACAAGCTTAGGTCTGCGGTGCCCAGGGGGGACCCCATCCAGCCCGCACTGAGTTTCATTCCTACCACCTTAGGAAAAAAAGTCATTATTTTGAGGCTTAGAAGTCATTTCTGCAATTCCCATAGAAAATCAACGGCGTCTCTATTCAATTGTGTGGAGCGCATATCAGGTGGGTTTTCTCTGCCGGCTTAAGAGATACACGTGAAACTAAAGCCGATCCTGGGTGCCTAGGGTGCCTGTCATCCAATCCGCACTGAATTTCATTTCTAGCACATAGCCAAAAAATCGCCCCATTGACTTACATTGGAGTGCAGAAAAGGTCATTTTTTCTCGGTCCCTTTAAGAGGTAGGAGTTAAACAAGCTTAGGTCTGCGGTGCCCAGGGGGGACCCCATCCAGCCCGCACTGAGTTTCATTCCTACCACCTTAGGAAAAAAAGTCATTATTTTGAGGCTTAGAAGTCATTTCTGCAATTCCCATAGAAAATCAACGGCGTCTCTATTCAATTGTGTGGAGCGCATATCAGGTGGGTTTTCTCTGCCGGCTTAAGAGATACACGTGAAACTAAAGCCGATCCTGGGTGCCTAGGGTGCCTGTCATCCAATCCGCACTGAATTTCATTTCTAGCACATAGCCAAAAAATCGCCCCATTGACTTACATTGGAGTGCAGAAAAGGTCATTTTTTCTCGGTCCCTTTAAGAGGTAGGAGTTAAACAAGCTTAGGTCTGCGGTGCCCAGGGGGGACCCCATCCAGCCCGCACTGAGTTTCATTCCTACCACCTTAGGAAAAAAAGTCATTATTTTGAGGCTTAGAAGTCATTTCTGCAATTCCCATAGAAAATCAACGGCGTCTCTATTCAATTGTGTGGAGCGCATATCAGGTGGGTTTTCTCTGCCGGCTTAAGAGATACACGTGAAACTAAAGCCGATCCTGGGTGCCTAGGGTGCCTGTCATCCAATCCGCACTGAATTTCATTTCTAGCACATAGCCAAAAAATCGCCCCATTGACTTACATTGGAGTGCAGAAAAGGTCATTTTTTCTCGGTCCCTTTAAGAGGTAGGAGTTAAACAAGCTTAGGTCTGCGGTGCCCAGGGGGGACCCCATCCAGCCCGCACTGAGTTTCATTCCTACCACCTTAGGAAAAAAAGTCATTATTTTGAGGCTTAGAAGTCATTTCTGCAATTCCCATAGAAAATCAACGGCGTCTCTATTCAATTGTGTGGAGCGCATATCAGGTGGGTTTTCTCTGCCGGCTTAAGAGATACACGTGAAACTAAAGCCGATCCTGGGTGCCTAGGGTGCCTGTCATCCAATCCGCACTGAATTTCATTTCTAGCACATAGCCAAAAAATCGCCCCATTGACTTACATTGGAGTGCAGAAAAGGTCATTTTTTCTCGGTCCCTTTAAGAGGTAGGAGTTAAACAAGCTTAGGTCTGCGGTGCCCAGGGGGGACCCCATCCAGCCCGCACTGAGTTTCATTCCTACCACCTTAGGAAAAAAAGTCATTATTTTGAGGCTTAGAAGTCATTTCTGCAATTCCCATAGAAAATCAACGGCGTCTCTATTCAATTGTGTGGAGCGCATATCAGGTGGGTTTTCTCTGCCGGCTTAAGAGATACACGTGAAACTAAAGCCGATCCTGGGTGCCTAGGGTGCCTGTCATCCAATCCGCACTGAATTTCATTTCTAGCACATAGCCAAAAAATCGCCCCATTGACTTACATTGGAGTGCAGAAAAGGTCATTTTTTCTCGGTCCCTTTAAGAGGTAGGAGTTAAACAAGCTTAGGTCTGCGGTGCCCAGGGGGGACCCCATCCAGCCCGCACTGAGTTTCATTCCTACCACCTTAGGAAAAAAAGTCATTATTTTGAGGCTTAGAAGTCATTTCTGCAATTCCCATAGAAAATCAACGGCGTCTCTATTCAATTGTGTGGAGCGCATATCAGGTGGGTTTTCTCTGCCGGCTTAAGAGATACACGTGAAACTAAAGCCGATCCTGGGTGCCTAGGGTGCCTGTCATCCAATCCGCACTGAATTTCATTTCTAGCACATAGCCAAAAAATCGCCCCATTGACTTACATTGGAGTGCAGAAAAGGTCATTTTTTCTCGGTCCCTTTAAGAGGTAGGAGTTAAACAAGCTTAGGTCTGCGGTGCCCAGGGGGGACCCCATCCAGCCCGCACTGAGTTTCATTCCTACCACCTTAGGAAAAAAAGTCATTATTTTGAGGCTTAGAAGTCATTTCTGCAATTCCCATAGAAAATCAACGGCGTCTCTATTCAATTGTGTGGAGCGCATATCAGGTGGGTTTTCTCTGCCGGCTTAAGAGATACACGTGAAACTAAAGCCGATCCTGGGTGCCTAGGGTGCCTGTCATCCAATCCGCACTGAATTTCATTTCTAGCACATAGCCAAAAAATCGCCCCATTGACTTACATTGGAGTGCAGAAAAGGTCATTTTTTCTCGGTCCCTTTAAGAGGTAGGAGTTAAACAAGCTTAGGTCTGCGGTGCCCAGGGGGGACCCCATCCAGCCCGCACTGAGTTTCATTCCTACCACCTTAGGAAAAAAAGTCATTATTTTGAGGCTTAGAAGTCATTTCTGCAATTCCCATAGAAAATCAACGGCGTCTCTATTCAATTGTGTGGAGCGCATATCAGGTGGGTTTTCTCTGCCGGCTTAAGAGATACACGTGAAACTAAAGCCGATCCTGGGTGCCTAGGGTGCCTGTCATCCAATCCGCACTGAATTTCATTTCTAGCACATAGCCAAAAAATCGCCCCATTGACTTACATTGGAGTGCAGAAAAGGTCATTTTTTCTCGGTCCCTTTAAGAGGTAGGAGTTAAACAAGCTTAGGTCTGCGGTGCCCAGGGGGGACCCCATCCAGCCCGCACTGAGTTTCATTCCTACCACCTTAGGAAAAAAAGTCATTATTTTGAGGCTTAGAAGTCATTTCTGCAATTCCCATAGAAAATCAACGGCGTCTCTATTCAATTGTGTGGAGCGCATATCAGGTGGGTTTTCTCTGCCGGCTTAAGAGATACACGTGAAACTAAAGCCGATCCTGGGTGCCTAGGGTGCCTGTCATCCAATCCGCACTGAATTTCATTTCTAGCACATAGCCAAAAAATCGCCCCATTGACTTACATTGGAGTGCAGAAAAGGTCATTTTTTCTCGGTCCCTTTAAGAGGTAGGAGTTAAACAAGCTTAGGTCTGCGGTGCCCAGGGGGGACCCCATCCAGCCCGCACTGAGTTTCATTCCTACCACCTTAGGAAAAAAAGTCATTATTTTGAGGCTTAGAAGTCATTTCTGCAATTCCCATAGAAAATCAACGGCGTCTCTATTCAATTGTGTGGAGCGCATATCAGGTGGGTTTTCTCTGCCGGCTTAAGAGATACACGTGAAACTAAAGCCGATCCTGGGTGCCTAGGGTGCCTGTCATCCAATCCGCACTGAATTTCATTTCTAGCACATAGCCAAAAAATCGCCCCATTGACTTACATTGGAGTGCAGAAAAGGTCATTTTTTCTCGGTCCCTTTAAGAGGTAGGAGTTAAACAAGCTTAGGTCTGCGGTGCCCAGGGGGGACCCCATCCAGCCCGCACTGAGTTTCATTCCTACCACCTTAGGAAAAAAAGTCATTATTTTGAGGCTTAGAAGTCATTTCTGCAATTCCCATAGAAAATCAACGGCGTCTCTATTCAATTGTGTGGAGCGCATATCAGGTGGGTTTTCTCTGCCGGCTTAAGAGATACACGTGAAACTAAAGCCGATCCTGGGTGCCTAGGGTGCCTGTCATCCAATCCGCACTGAATTTCATTTCTAGCACATAGCCAAAAAATCGCCCCATTGACTTACATTGGAGTGCAGAAAAGGTCATTTTTTCTCGGTCCCTTTAAGAGGTAGGAGTTAAACAAGCTTAGGTCTGCGGTGCCCAGGGGGGACCCCATCCAGCCCGCACTGAGTTTCATTCCTACCACCTTAGGAAAAAAAGTCATTATTTTGAGGCTTAGAAGTCATTTCTGCAATTCCCATAGAAAATCAACGGCGTCTCTATTCAATTGTGTGGAGCGCATATCAGGTGGGTTTTCTCTGCCGGCTTAAGAGATACACGTGAAACTAAAGCCGATCCTGGGTGCCTAGGGTGCCTGTCATCCAATCCGCACTGAATTTCATTTCTAGCACATAGCCAAAAAATCGCCCCATTGACTTACATTGGAGTGCAGAAAAGGTCATTTTTTCTCGGTCCCTTTAAGAGGTAGGAGTTAAACAAGCTTAGGTCTGCGGTGCCCAGGGGGGACCCCATCCAGCCCGCACTGAGTTTCATTCCTACCACCTTAGGAAAAAAAGTCATTATTTTGAGGCTTAGAAGTCATTTCTGCAATTCCCATAGAAAATCAACGGCGTCTCTATTCAATTGTGTGGAGCGCATATCAGGTGGGTTTTCTCTGCCGGCTTAAGAGATACACGTGAAACTAAAGCCGATCCTGGGTGCCTAGGGTGCCTGTCATCCAATCCGCACTGAATTTCATTTCTAGCACATAGCCAAAAAATCGCCCCATTGACTTACATTGGAGTGCAGAAAAGGTCATTTTTTCTCGGTCCCTTTAAGAGGTAGGAGTTAAACAAGCTTAGGTCTGCGGTGCCCAGGGGGGACCCCATCCAGCCCGCACTGAGTTTCATTCCTACCACCTTAGGAAAAAAAGTCATTATTTTGAGGCTTAGAAGTCATTTCTGCAATTCCCATAGAAAATCAACGGCGTCTCTATTCAATTGTGTGGAGCGCATATCAGGTGGGTTTTCTCTGCCGGCTTAAGAGATACACGTGAAACTAAAGCCGATCCTGGGTGCCTAGGGTGCCTGTCATCCAATCCGCACTGAATTTCATTTCTAGCACATAGCCAAAAAATCGCCCCATTGACTTACATTGGAGTGCAGAAAAGGTCATTTTTTCTCGGTCCCTTTAAGAGGTAGGAGTTAAACAAGCTTAGGTCTGCGGTGCCCAGGGGGGACCCCATCCAGCCCGCACTGAGTTTCATTCCTACCACCTTAGGAAAAAAAGTCATTATTTTGAGGCTTAGAAGTCATTTCTGCAATTCCCATAGAAAATCAACGGCGTCTCTATTCAATTGTGTGGAGCGCATATCAGGTGGGTTTTCTCTGCCGGCTTAAGAGATACACGTGAAACTAAAGCCGATCCTGGGTGCCTAGGGTGCCTGTCATCCAATCCGCACTGAATTTCATTTCTAGCACATAGCCAAAAAATCGCCCCATTGACTTACATTGGAGTGCAGAAAAGGTCATTTTTTCTCGGTCCCTTTAAGAGGTAGGAGTTAAACAAGCTTAGGTCTGCGGTGCCCAGGGGGGACCCCATCCAGCCCGCACTGAGTTTCATTCCTACCACCTTAGGAAAAAAAGTCATTATTTTGAGGCTTAGAAGTCATTTCTGCAATTCCCATAGAAAATCAACGGCGTCTCTATTCAATTGTGTGGAGCGCATATCAGGTGGGTTTTCTCTGCCGGCTTAAGAGATACACGTGAAACTAAAGCCGATCCTGGGTGCCTAGGGTGCCTGTCATCCAATCCGCACTGAATTTCATTTCTAGCACATAGCCAAAAAATCGCCCCATTGACTTACATTGGAGTGCAGAAAAGGTCATTTTTTCTCGGTCCCTTTAAGAGGTAGGAGTTAAACAAGCTTAGGTCTGCGGTGCCCAGGGGGGACCCCATCCAGCCCGCACTGAGTTTCATTCCTACCACCTTAGGAAAAAAAGTCATTATTTTGAGGCTTAGAAGTCATTTCTGCAATTCCCATAGAAAATCAACGGCGTCTCTATTCAATTGTGTGGAGCGCATATCAGGTGGGTTTTCTCTGCCGGCTTAAGAGATACACGTGAAACTAAAGCCGATCCTGGGTGCCTAGGGTGCCTGTCATCCAATCCGCACTGAATTTCATTTCTAGCACATAGCCAAAAAATCGCCCCATTGACTTACATTGGAGTGCAGAAAAGGTCATTTTTTCTCGGTCCCTTTAAGAGGTAGGAGTTAAACAAGCTTAGGTCTGCGGTGCCCAGGGGGGACCCCATCCAGCCCGCACTGAGTTTCATTCCTACCACCTTAGGAAAAAAAGTCATTATTTTGAGGCTTAGAAGTCATTTCTGCAATTCCCATAGAAAATCAACGGCGTCTCTATTCAATTGTGTGGAGCGCATATCAGGTGGGTTTTCTCTGCCGGCTTAAGAGATACACGTGAAACTAAAGCCGATCCTGGGTGCCTAGGGTGCCTGTCATCCAATCCGCACTGAATTTCATTTCTAGCACATAGCCAAAAAATCGCCCCATTGACTTACATTGGAGTGCAGAAAAGGTCATTTTTTCTCGGTCCCTTTAAGAGGTAGGAGTTAAACAAGCTTAGGTCTGCGGTGCCCAGGGGGGACCCCATCCAGCCCGCACTGAGTTTCATTCCTACCACCTTAGGAAAAAAAGTCATTATTTTGAGGCTTAGAAGTCATTTCTGCAATTCCCATAGAAAATCAACGGCGTCTCTATTCAATTGTGTGGAGCGCATATCAGGTGGGTTTTCTCTGCCGGCTTAAGAGATACACGTGAAACTAAAGCCGATCCTGGGTGCCTAGGGTGCCTGTCATCCAATCCGCACTGAATTTCATTTCTAGCACATAGCCAAAAAATCGCCCCATTGACTTACATTGGAGTGCAGAAAAGGTCATTTTTTCTCGGTCCCTTTAAGAGGTAGGAGTTAAACAAGCTTAGGTCTGCGGTGCCCAGGGGGGACCCCATCCAGCCCGCACTGAGTTTCATTCCTACCACCTTAGGAAAAAAAGTCATTATTTTGAGGCTTAGAAGTCATTTCTGCAATTCCCATAGAAAATCAACGGCGTCTCTATTCAATTGTGTGGAGCGCATATCAGGTGGGTTTTCTCTGCCGGCTTAAGAGATACACGTGAAACTAAAGCCGATCCTGGGTGCCTAGGGTGCCTGTCATCCAATCCGCACTGAATTTCATTTCTAGCACATAGCCAAAAAATCGCCCCATTGACTTACATTGGAGTGCAGAAAAGGTCATTTTTTCTCGGTCCCTTTAAGAGGTAGGAGTTAAACAAGCTTAGGTCTGCGGTGCCCAGGGGGGACCCCATCCAGCCCGCACTGAGTTTCATTCCTACCACCTTAGGAAAAAAAGTCATTATTTTGAGGCTTAGAAGTCATTTCTGCAATTCCCATAGAAAATCAACGGCGTCTCTATTCAATTGTGTGGAGCGCATATCAGGTGGGTTTTCTCTGCCGGCTTAAGAGATACACGTGAAACTAAAGCCGATCCTGGGTGCCTAGGGTGCCTGTCATCCAATCCGCACTGAATTTCATTTCTAGCACATAGCCAAAAAATCGCCCCATTGACTTACATTGGAGTGCAGAAAAGGTCATTTTTTCTCGGTCCCTTTAAGAGGTAGGAGTTAAACAAGCTTAGGTCTGCGGTGCCCAGGGGGGACCCCATCCAGCCCGCACTGAGTTTCATTCCTACCACCTTAGGAAAAAAAGTCATTATTTTGAGGCTTAGAAGTCATTTCTGCAATTCCCATAGAAAATCAACGGCGTCTCTATTCAATTGTGTGGAGCGCATATCAGGTGGGTTTTCTCTGCCGGCTTAAGAGATACACGTGAAACTAAAGCCGATCCTGGGTGCCTAGGGTGCCTGTCATCCAATCCGCACTGAATTTCATTTCTAGCACATAGCCAAAAAATCGCCCCATTGACTTACATTGGAGTGCAGAAAAGGTCATTTTTTCTCGGTCCCTTTAAGAGGTAGGAGTTAAACAAGCTTAGGTCTGCGGTGCCCAGGGGGGACCCCATCCAGCCCGCACTGAGTTTCATTCCTACCACCTTAGGAAAAAAAGTCATTATTTTGAGGCTTAGAAGTCATTTCTGCAATTCCCATAGAAAATCAACGGCGTCTCTATTCAATTGTGTGGAGCGCATATCAGGTGGGTTTTCTCTGCCGGCTTAAGAGATACACGTGAAACTAAAGCCGATCCTGGGTGCCTAGGGTGCCTGTCATCCAATCCGCACTGAATTTCATTTCTAGCACATAGCCAAAAAATCGCCCCATTGACTTACATTGGAGTGCAGAAAAGGTCATTTTTTCTCGGTCCCTTTAAGAGGTAGGAGTTAAACAAGCTTAGGTCTGCGGTGCCCAGGGGGGACCCCATCCAGCCCGCACTGAGTTTCATTCCTACCACCTTAGGAAAAAAAGTCATTATTTTGAGGCTTAGAAGTCATTTCTGCAATTCCCATAGAAAATCAACGGCGTCTCTATTCAATTGTGTGGAGCGCATATCAGGTGGGTTTTCTCTGCCGGCTTAAGAGATACACGTGAAACTAAAGCCGATCCTGGGTGCCTAGGGTGCCTGTCATCCAATCCGCACTGAATTTCATTTCTAGCACATAGCCAAAAAATCGCCCCATTGACTTACATTGGAGTGCAGAAAAGGTCATTTTTTCTCGGTCCCTTTAAGAGGTAGGAGTTAAACAAGCTTAGGTCTGCGGTGCCCAGGGGGGACCCCATCCAGCCCGCACTGAGTTTCATTCCTACCACCTTAGGAAAAAAAGTCATTATTTTGAGGCTTAGAAGTCATTTCTGCAATTCCCATAGAAAATCAACGGCGTCTCTATTCAATTGTGTGGAGCGCATATCAGGTGGGTTTTCTCTGCCGGCTTAAGAGATACACGTGAAACTAAAGCCGATCCTGGGTGCCTAGGGTGCCTGTCATCCAATCCGCACTGAATTTCATTTCTAGCACATAGCCAAAAAATCGCCCCATTGACTTACATTGGAGTGCAGAAAAGGTCATTTTTTCTCGGTCCCTTTAAGAGGTAGGAGTTAAACAAGCTTAGGTCTGCGGTGCCCAGGGGGGACCCCATCCAGCCCGCACTGAGTTTCATTCCTACCACCTTAGGAAAAAAAGTCATTATTTTGAGGCTTAGAAGTCATTTCTGCAATTCCCATAGAAAATCAACGGCGTCTCTATTCAATTGTGTGGAGCGCATATCAGGTGGGTTTTCTCTGCCGGCTTAAGAGATACACGTGAAACTAAAGCCGATCCTGGGTGCCTAGGGTGCCTGTCATCCAATCCGCACTGAATTTCATTTCTAGCACATAGCCAAAAAATCGCCCCATTGACTTACATTGGAGTGCAGAAAAGGTCATTTTTTCTCGGTCCCTTTAAGAGGTAGGAGTTAAACAAGCTTAGGTCTGCGGTGCCCAGGGGGGACCCCATCCAGCCCGCACTGAGTTTCATTCCTACCACCTTAGGAAAAAAAGTCATTATTTTGAGGCTTAGAAGTCATTTCTGCAATTCCCATAGAAAATCAACGGCGTCTCTATTCAATTGTGTGGAGCGCATATCAGGTGGGTTTTCTCTGCCGGCTTAAGAGATACACGTGAAACTAAAGCCGATCCTGGGTGCCTAGGGTGCCTGTCATCCAATCCGCACTGAATTTCATTTCTAGCACATAGCCAAAAAATCGCCCCATTGACTTACATTGGAGTGCAGAAAAGGTCATTTTTTCTCGGTCCCTTTAAGAGGTAGGAGTTAAACAAGCTTAGGTCTGCGGTGCCCAGGGGGGACCCCATCCAGCCCGCACTGAGTTTCATTCCTACCACCTTAGGAAAAAAAGTCATTATTTTGAGGCTTAGAAGTCATTTCTGCAATTCCCATAGAAAATCAACGGCGTCTCTATTCAATTGTGTGGAGCGCATATCAGGTGGGTTTTCTCTGCCGGCTTAAGAGATACACGTGAAACTAAAGCCGATCCTGGGTGCCTAGGGTGCCTGTCATCCAATCCGCACTGAATTTCATTTCTAGCACATAGCCAAAAAATCGCCCCATTGACTTACATTGGAGTGCAGAAAAGGTCATTTTTTCTCGGTCCCTTTAAGAGGTAGGAGTTAAACAAGCTTAGGTCTGCGGTGCCCAGGGGGGACCCCATCCAGCCCGCACTGAGTTTCATTCCTACCACCTTAGGAAAAAAAGTCATTATTTTGAGGCTTAGAAGTCATTTCTGCAATTCCCATAGAAAATCAACGGCGTCTCTATTCAATTGTGTGGAGCGCATATCAGGTGGGTTTTCTCTGCCGGCTTAAGAGATACACGTGAAACTAAAGCCGATCCTGGGTGCCTAGGGTGCCTGTCATCCAATCCGCACTGAATTTCATTTCTAGCACATAGCCAAAAAATCGCCCCATTGACTTACATTGGAGTGCAGAAAAGGTCATTTTTTCTCGGTCCCTTTAAGAGGTAGGAGTTAAACAAGCTTAGGTCTGCGGTGCCCAGGGGGG
This sequence comes from Dendropsophus ebraccatus, assembly GCF_027789765.1. Classification (NCBI taxonomy): domain Eukaryota; kingdom Metazoa; phylum Chordata; class Amphibia; order Anura; family Hylidae; genus Dendropsophus; species Dendropsophus ebraccatus. The sequence goes on along the minus strand of NC_091462.1, from coordinate 66,082,046 downwards.
ACCCCATCCAGCCCGCACTGAGTTTCATTCCTACCACCTTAGGAAAAAAAGTCATTATTTTGAGGCTTAGAAGTCATTTCTGCAATTCCCATAGAAAATCAACGGCGTCTCTATTCAATTGTGTGGAGCGCATATCAGGTGGGTTTTCTCTGCCGGCTTAAGAGATACACGTGAAACTAAAGCCGATCCTGGGTGCCTAGGGTGCCTGTCATCCAATCCGCACTGAATTTCATTTCTAGCACATAGCCAAAAAATCGCCCCATTGACTTACATTGGAGTGCAGAAAAGGTCATTTTTTCTCGGTCCCTTTAAGAGGTAGGAGTTAAACAAGCTTAGGTCTGCGGTGCCCAGGGGGGACCCCATCCAGCCCGCACTGAGTTTCATTCCTACCACCTTAGGAAAAAAAGTCATTATTTTGAGGCTTAGAAGTCATTTCTGCAATTCCCATAGAAAATCAACGGCGTCTCTATTCAATTGTGTGGAGCGCATATCAGGTGGGTTTTCTCTGCCGGCTTAAGAGATACACGTGAAACTAAAGCCGATCCTGGGTGCCTAGGGTGCCTGTCATCCAATCCGCACTGAATTTCATTTCTAGCACATAGCCAAAAAATCGCCCCATTGACTTACATTGGAGTGCAGAAAAGGTCATTTTTTCTCGGTCCCTTTAAGAGGTAGGAGTTAAACAAGCTTAGGTCTGCGGTGCCCAGGGGGGACCCCATCCAGCCCGCACTGAGTTTCATTCCTACCACCTTAGGAAAAAAAGTCATTATTTTGAGGCTTAGAAGTCATTTCTGCAATTCCCATAGAAAATCAACGGCGTCTCTATTCAATTGTGTGGAGCGCATATCAGGTGGGTTTTCTCTGCCGGCTTAAGAGATACACGTGAAACTAAAGCCGATCCTGGGTGCCTAGGGTGCCTGTCATCCAATCCGCACTGAATTTCATTTCTAGCACATAGCCAAAAAATCGCCCCATTGACTTACATTGGAGTGCAGAAAAGGTCATTTTTTCTCGGTCCCTTTAAGAGGTAGGAGTTAAACAAGCTTAGGTCTGCGGTGCCCAGGGGGGACCCCATCCAGCCCGCACTGAGTTTCATTCCTACCACCTTAGGAAAAAAAGTCATTATTTTGAGGCTTAGAAGTCATTTCTGCAATTCCCATAGAAAATCAACGGCGTCTCTATTCAATTGTGTGGAGCGCATATCAGGTGGGTTTTCTCTGCCGGCTTAAGAGATACACGTGAAACTAAAGCCGATCCTGGGTGCCTAGGGTGCCTGTCATCCAATCCGCACTGAATTTCATTTCTAGCACATAGCCAAAAAATCGCCCCATTGACTTACATTGGAGTGCAGAAAAGGTCATTTTTTCTCGGTCCCTTTAAGAGGTAGGAGTTAAACAAGCTTAGGTCTGCGGTGCCCAGGGGGGACCCCATCCAGCCCGCACTGAGTTTCATTCCTACCACCTTAGGAAAAAAAGTCATTATTTTGAGGCTTAGAAGTCATTTCTGCAATTCCCATAGAAAATCAACGGCGTCTCTATTCAATTGTGTGGAGCGCATATCAGGTGGGTTTTCTCTGCCGGCTTAAGAGATACACGTGAAACTAAAGCCGATCCTGGGTGCCTAGGGTGCCTGTCATCCAATCCGCACTGAATTTCATTTCTAGCACATAGCCAAAAAATCGCCCCATTGACTTACATTGGAGTGCAGAAAAGGTCATTTTTTCTCGGTCCCTTTAAGAGGTAGGAGTTAAACAAGCTTAGGTCTGCGGTGCCCAGGGGGGACCCCATCCAGCCCGCACTGAGTTTCATTCCTACCACCTTAGGAAAAAAAGTCATTATTTTGAGGCTTAGAAGTCATTTCTGCAATTCCCATAGAAAATCAACGGCGTCTCTATTCAATTGTGTGGAGCGCATATCAGGTGGGTTTTCTCTGCCGGCTTAAGAGATACACGTGAAACTAAAGCCGATCCTGGGTGCCTAGGGTGCCTGTCATCCAATCCGCACTGAATTTCATTTCTAGCACATAGCCAAAAAATCGCCCCATTGACTTACATTGGAGTGCAGAAAAGGTCATTTTTTCTCGGTCCCTTTAAGAGGTAGGAGTTAAACAAGCTTAGGTCTGCGGTGCCCAGGGGGGACCCCATCCAGCCCGCACTGAGTTTCATTCCTACCACCTTAGGAAAAAAAGTCATTATTTTGAGGCTTAGAAGTCATTTCTGCAATTCCCATAGAAAATCAACGGCGTCTCTATTCAATTGTGTGGAGCGCATATCAGGTGGGTTTTCTCTGCCGGCTTAAGAGATACACGTGAAACTAAAGCCGATCCTGGGTGCCTAGGGTGCCTGTCATCCAATCCGCACTGAATTTCATTTCTAGCACATAGCCAAAAAATCGCCCCATTGACTTACATTGGAGTGCAGAAAAGGTCATTTTTTCTCGGTCCCTTTAAGAGGTAGGAGTTAAACAAGCTTAGGTCTGCGGTGCCCAGGGGGGACCCCATCCAGCCCGCACTGAGTTTCATTCCTACCACCTTAGGAAAAAAAGTCATTATTTTGAGGCTTAGAAGTCATTTCTGCAATTCCCATAGAAAATCAACGGCGTCTCTATTCAATTGTGTGGAGCGCATATCAGGTGGGTTTTCTCTGCCGGCTTAAGAGATACACGTGAAACTAAAGCCGATCCTGGGTGCCTAGGGTGCCTGTCATCCAATCCGCACTGAATTTCATTTCTAGCACATAGCCAAAAAATCGCCCCATTGACTTACATTGGAGTGCAGAAAAGGTCATTTTTTCTCGGTCCCTTTAAGAGGTAGGAGTTAAACAAGCTTAGGTCTGCGGTGCCCAGGGGGGACCCCATCCAGCCCGCACTGAGTTTCATTCCTACCACCTTAGGAAAAAAAGTCATTATTTTGAGGCTTAGAAGTCATTTCTGCAATTCCCATAGAAAATCAACGGCGTCTCTATTCAATTGTGTGGAGCGCATATCAGGTGGGTTTTCTCTGCCGGCTTAAGAGATACACGTGAAACTAAAGCCGATCCTGGGTGCCTAGGGTGCCTGTCATCCAATCCGCACTGAATTTCATTTCTAGCACATAGCCAAAAAATCGCCCCATTGACTTACATTGGAGTGCAGAAAAGGTCATTTTTTCTCGGTCCCTTTAAGTGGTAGGAGTTAAACAAGCTTAGGTCTGCGGTGCCCAGGGGGGACCCCATCCAGCCCGCACTGAGTTTCATTCCTACCACCTTAGGAAAAAAAGTCATTATTTTGAGGCTTAGAAGTCATTTCTGCAATTCCCATAGAAAATCAACGGCGTCTCTATTCAATTGTGTGGAGCGCATATCAGGTGGGTTTTCTCTGCCGGCTTAAGAGATACACGTGAAACTAAAGCCGATCCTGGGTGCCTAGGGTGCCTGTAATCCAATCCGCACTGAATTTCATTTCTAGCACATAGCCAAAAAATCGCCCCATTGACTTACATTGGAGTGCAGAAAAGGTCATTTTTTCTCGGTCCCTTTAAGAGGTAGGAGTTAAACAAGCTTAGGTCTGCGGTGCCCAGGGGGGACCCCATCCAGCCCGCACTGAGTTTCATTCCTACCACCTTAGGAAAAAAAGTCATTATTTTGAGGCTTAGAAGTCATTTCTGCAATTCCCATAGAAAATCAACGGCGTCTCTATTCAATTGTGTGGAGCGCATATCAGGTGGGTTTTCTCTGCCGGCTTAAGAGATACACGTGAAACTAAAGCCGATCCTGGGTGCCTAGGGTGCCTGTCATCCAATCCGCACTGAATTTCATTTCTAGCACATAGCCAAAAAATCGCCCCATTGACTTACATTGGAGTGCAGAAAAGGTCATTTTTTCTCGGTCCCTTTAAGAGGTAGGAGTTAAACAAGCTTAGGTCTGCGGTGCCCAGGGGGGACCCCATCCAGCCCGCACTGAGTTTCATTCCTACCACCTTAGGAAAAAAAGTCATTATTTTGAGGCTTAGAAGTCATTTCTGCAATTCCCATAGAAAATCAACGGCGTCTCTATTCAATTGTGTGGAGCGCATATCAGGTGGGTTTTCTCTGCCGGCTTAAGAGATACACGTGAAACTAAAGCCGATCCTGGGTGCCTAGGGTGCCTGTCATCCAATCCGCACTGAATTTCATTTCTAGCACATAGCCAAAAAATCGCCCCATTGACTTACATTGGAGTGCAGAAAAGGTCATTTTTTCTCGGTCCCTTTAAGAGGTAGGAGTTAAACAAGCTTAGGTCTGCGGTGCCCAGGGGGGACCCCATCCAGCCCGCACTGAGTTTCATTCCTACCACCTTAGGAAAAAAAGTCATTATTTTGAGGCTTAGAAGTCATTTCTGCAATTCCCATAGAAAATCAACGGCGTCTCTATTCAATTGTGTGGAGCGCATATCAGGTGGGTTTTCTCTGCCGGCTTAAGAGATACACGTGAAACTAAAGCCGATCCTGGGTGCCTAGGGTGCCTGTCATCCAATCCGCACTGAATTTCATTTCTAGCACATAGCCAAAAAATCGCCCCATTGACTTACATTGGAGTGCAGAAAAGGTCATTTTTTCTCGGTCCCTTTAAGAGGTAGGAGTTAAACAAGCTTAGGTCTGCGGTGCCCAGGGGGGACCCCATCCAGCCCGCACTGAGTTTCATTCCTACCACCTTAGGAAAAAAAGTCATTATTTTGAGGCTTAGAAGTCATTTCTGCAATTCCCATAGAAAATCAACGGCGTCTCTATTCAATTGTGTGGAGCGCATATCAGGTGGGTTTTCTCTGCCGGCTTAAGAGATACACGTGAAACTAAAGCCGATCCTGGGTGCCTAGGGTGCCTGTCATCCAATCCGCACTGAATTTCATTTCTAGCACATAGCCAAAAAATCGCCCCATTGACTTACATTGGAGTGCAGAAAAGGTCATTTTTTCTCGGTCCCTTTAAGAGGTAGGAGTTAAACAAGCTTAGGTCTGCGGTGCCCAGGGGGGACCCCATCCAGCCCGCACTGAGTTTCATTCCTACCACCTTAGGAAAAAAAGTCATTATTTTGAGGCTTAGAAGTCATTTCTGCAATTCCCATAGAAAATCAACGGCGTCTCTATTCAATTGTGTGGAGCGCATATCAGGTGGGTTTTCTCTGCCGGCTTAAGAGATACACGTGAAACTAAAGCCGATCCTGGGTGCCTAGGGTGCCTGTCATCCAATCCGCACTGAATTTCATTTCTAGCACATAGCCAAAAAATCGCCCCATTGACTTACATTGGAGTGCAGAAAAGGTCATTTTTTCTCGGTCCCTTTAAGAGGTAGGAGTTAAACAAGCTTAGGTCTGCGGTGCCCAGGGGGGACCCCATCCAGCCCGCACTGAGTTTCATTCCTACCACCTTAGGAAAAAAAGTCATTATTTTGAGGCTTAGAAGTCATTTCTGCAATTCCCATAGAAAATCAACGGCGTCTCTATTCAATTGTGTGGAGCGCATATCAGGTGGGTTTTCTCTGCCGGCTTAAGAGATACACGTGAAACTAAAGCCGATCCTGGGTGCCTAGGGTGCCTGTCATCCAATCCGCACTGAATTTCATTTCTAGCACATAGCCAAAAAATCGCCCCATTGACTTACATTGGAGTGCAGAAAAGGTCATTTTTTCTCGGTCCCTTTAAGAGGTAGGAGTTAAACAAGCTTAGGTCTGCGGTGCCCAGGGGGGACCCCATCCAGCCCGCACTGAGTTTCATTCCTACCACCTTAGGAAAAAAAGTCATTATTTTGAGGCTTAGAAGTCATTTCTGCAATTCCCATAGAAAATCAACGGCGTCTCTATTCAATTGTGTGGAGCGCATATCAGGTGGGTTTTCTCTGCCGGCTTAAGAGATACACGTGAAACTAAAGCCGATCCTGGGTGCCTAGGGTGCCTGTCATCCAATCCGCACTGAATTTCATTTCTAGCACATAGCCAAAAAATCGCCCCATTGACTTACATTGGAGTGCAGAAAAGGTCATTTTTTCTCGGTCCCTTTAAGAGGTAGGAGTTAAACAAGCTTAGGTCTGCGGTGCCCAGGGGGGACCCCATCCAGCCCGCACTGAGTTTCATTCCTACCACCTTAGGAAAAAAAGTCATTATTTTGAGGCTTAGAAGTCATTTCTGCAATTCCCATAGAAAATCAACGGCGTCTCTATTCAATTGTGTGGAGCGCATATCAGGTGGGTTTTCTCTGCCGGCTTAAGAGATACACGTGAAACTAAAGCCGATCCTGGGTGCCTAGGGTGCCTGTCATCCAATCCGCACTGAATTTCATTTCTAGCACATAGCCAAAAAATCGCCCCATTGACTTACATTGGAGTGCAGAAAAGGTCATTTTTTCTCGGTCCCTTTAAGAGGTAGGAGTTAAACAAGCTTAGGTCTGCGGTGCCCAGGGGGGACCCCATCCAGCCCGCACTGAGTTTCATTCCTACCACCTTAGGAAAAAAAGTCATTATTTTGAGGCTTAGAAGTCATTTCTGCAATTCCCATAGAAAATCAACGGCGTCTCTATTCAATTGTGTGGAGCGCATATCAGGTGGGTTTTCTCTGCCGGCTTAAGAGATACACGTGAAACTAAAGCCGATCCTGGGTGCCTAGGGTGCCTGTCATCCAATCCGCACTGAATTTCATTTCTAGCACATAGCCAAAAAATCGCCCCATTGACTTACATTGGAGTGCAGAAAAGGTCATTTTTTCTCGGTCCCTTTAAGAGGTAGGAGTTAAACAAGCTTAGGTCTGCGGTGCCCAGGGGGGACCCCATCCAGCCCGCACTGAGTTTCATTCCTACCACCTTAGGAAAAAAAGTCATTATTTTGAGGCTTAGAAGTCATTTCTGCAATTCCCATAGAAAATCAACGGCGTCTCTATTCAATTGTGTGGAGCGCATATCAGGTGGGTTTTCTCTGCCGGCTTAAGAGATACACGTGAAACTAAAGCCGATCCTGGGTGCCTAGGGTGCCTGTCATCCAATCCGCACTGAATTTCATTTCTAGCACATAGCCAAAAAATCGCCCCATTGACTTACATTGGAGTGCAGAAAAGGTCATTTTTTCTCGGTCCCTTTAAGAGGTAGGAGTTAAACAAGCTTAGGTCTGCGGTGCCCAGGGGGGACCCCATCCAGCCCGCACTGAGTTTCATTCCTACCACCTTAGGAAAAAAAGTCATTATTTTGAGGCTTAGAAGTCATTTCTGCAATTCCCATAGAAAATCAACGGCGTCTCTATTCAATTGTGTGGAGCGCATATCAGGTGGGTTTTCTCTGCCGGCTTAAGAGATACACGTGAAACTAAAGCCGATCCTGGGTGCCTAGGGTGCCTGTCATCCAATCCGCACTGAATTTCATTTCTAGCACATAGCCAAAAAATCGCCCCATTGACTTACATTGGAGTGCAGAAAAGGTCATTTTTTCTCGGTCCCTTTAAGAGGTAGGAGTTAAACAAGCTTAGGTCTGCGGTGCCCAGGGGGGACCCCATCCAGCCCGCACTGAGTTTCATTCCTACCACCTTAGGAAAAAAAGTCATTATTTTGAGGCTTAGAAGTCATTTCTGCAATTCCCATAGAAAATCAACGGCGTCTCTATTCAATTGTGTGGAGCGCATATCAGGTGGGTTTTCTCTGCCGGCTTAAGAGATACACGTGAAACTAAAGCCGATCCTGGGTGCCTAGGGTGCCTGTCATCCAATCCGCACTGAATTTCATTTCTAGCACATAGCCAAAAAATCGCCCCATTGACTTACATTGGAGTGCAGAAAAGGTCATTTTTTCTCGGTCCCTTTAAGAGGTAGGAGTTAAACAAGCTTAGGTCTGCGGTGCCCAGGGGGGACCCCATCCAGCCCGCACTGAGTTTCATTCCTACCACCTTAGGAAAAAAAGTCATTATTTTGAGGCTTAGAAGTCATTTCTGCAATTCCCATAGAAAATCAACGGCGTCTCTATTCAATTGTGTGGAGCGCATATCAGGTGGGTTTTCTCTGCCGGCTTAAGAGATACACGTGAAACTAAAGCCGATCCTGGGTGCCTAGGGTGCCTGTCATCCAATCCGCACTGAATTTCATTTCTAGCACATAGCCAAAAAATCGCCCCATTGACTTACATTGGAGTGCAGAAAAGGTCATTTTTTCTCGGTCCCTTTAAGAGGTAGGAGTTAAACAAGCTTAGGTCTGCGGTGCCCAGGGGGGACCCCATCCAGCCCGCACTGAGTTTCATTCCTACCACCTTAGGAAAAAAAGTCATTATTTTGAGGCTTAGAAGTCATTTCTGCAATTCCCATAGAAAATCAACGGCGTCTCTATTCAATTGTGTGGAGCGCATATCAGGTGGGTTTTCTCTGCCGGCTTAAGAGATACACGTGAAACTAAAGCCGATCCTGGGTGCCTAGGGTGCCTGTCATCCAATCCGCACTGAATTTCATTTCTAGCACATAGCCAAAAAATCGCCCCATTGACTTACATTGGAGTGCAGAAAAGGTCATTTTTTCTCGGTCCCTTTAAGAGGTAGGAGTTAAACAAGCTTAGGTCTGCGGTGCCCAGGGGGGACCCCATCCAGCCCGCACTGAGTTTCATTCCTACCACCTTAGGAAAAAAAGTCATTATTTTGAGGCTTAGAAGTCATTTCTGCAATTCCCATAGAAAATCAACGGCGTCTCTATTCAATTGTGTGGAGCGCATATCAGGTGGGTTTTCTCTGCCGGCTTAAGAGATACACGTGAAACTAAAGCCGATCCTGGGTGCCTAGGGTGCCTGTCATCCAATCCGCACTGAATTTCATTTCTAGCACATAGCCAAAAAATCGCCCCATTGACTTACATTGGAGTGCAGAAAAGGTCATTTTTTCTCGGTCCCTTTAAGAGGTAGGAGTTAAACAAGCTTAGGTCTGCGGTGCCCAGGGGGGACCCCATCCAGCCCGCACTGAGTTTCATTCCTACCACCTTAGGAAAAAAAGTCATTATTTTGAGGCTTAGAAGTCATTTCTGCAATTCCCATAGAAAATCAACGGCGTCTCTATTCAATTGTGTGGAGCGCATATCAGGTGGGTTTTCTCTGCCGGCTTAAGAGATACACGTGAAACTAAAGCCGATCCTGGGTGCCTAGGGTGCCTGTCATCCAATCCGCACTGAATTTCATTTCTAGCACATAGCCAAAAAATCGCCCCATTGACTTACATTGGAGTGCAGAAAAGGTCATTTTTTCTCGGTCCCTTTAAGAGGTAGGAGTTAAACAAGCTTAGGTCTGCGGTGCCCAGGGGGGACCCCATCCAGCCCGCACTGAGTTTCATTCCTACCACCTTAGGAAAAAAAGTCATTATTTTGAGGCTTAGAAGTCATTTCTGCAATTCCCATAGAAAATCAACGGCGTCTCTATTCAATTGTGTGGAGCGCATATCAGGTGGGTTTTCTCTGCCGGCTTAAGAGATACACGTGAAACTAAAGCCGATCCTGGGTGCCTAGGGTGCCTGTCATCCAATCCGCACTGAATTTCATTTCTAGCACATAGCCAAAAAATCGCCCCATTGACTTACATTGGAGTGCAGAAAAGGTCATTTTTTCTCGGTCCCTTTAAGAGGTAGGAGTTAAACAAGCTTAGGTCTGCGGTGCCCAGGGGGGACCCCATCCAGCCCGCACTGAGTTTCATTCCTACCACCTTAGGAAAAAAAGTCATTATTTTGAGGCTTAGAAGTCATTTCTGCAATTCCCATAGAAAATCAACGGCGTCTCTATTCAATTGTGTGGAGCGCATATCAGGTGGGTTTTCTCTGCCGGCTTAAGAGATACACGTGAAACTAAAGCCGATCCTGGGTGCCTAGGGTGCCTGTCATCCAATCCGCACTGAATTTCATTTCTAGCACATAGCCAAAAAATCGCCCCATTGACTTACATTGGAGTGCAGAAAAGGTCATTTTTTCTCGGTCCCTTTAAGAGGTAGGAGTTAAACAAGCTTAGGTCTGCGGTGCCCAGGGGGGACCCCATCCAGCCCGCACTGAGTTTCATTCCTACCACCTTAGGAAAAAAAGTCATTATTTTGAGGCTTAGAAGTCATTTCTGCAATTCCCATAGAAAATCAACGGCGTCTCTATTCAATTGTGTGGAGCGCATATCAGGTGGGTTTTCTCTGCCGGCTTAAGAGATACACGTGAAACTAAAGCCGATCCTGGGTGCCTAGGGTGCCTGTCATCCAATCCGCACTGAATTTCATTTCTAGCACATAGCCAAAAAATCGCCCCATTGACTTACATTGGAGTGCAGAAAAGGTCATTTTTTCTCGGTCCCTTTAAGAGGTAGGAGTTAAACAAGCTTAGGTCTGCGGTGCCCAGGGGGGACCCCATCCAGCCCGCACTGAGTTTCATTCCTACCACCTTAGGAAAAAAAGTCATTATTTTGAGGCTTAGAAGTCATTTCTGCAATTCCCATAGAAAATCAACGGCGTCTCTATTCAATTGTGTGGAGCGCATATCAGGTGGGTTTTCTCTGCCGGCTTAAGAGATACACGTGAAACTAAAGCCGATCCTGGGTGCCTAGGGTGCCTGTCATCCAATCCGCACTGAATTTCATTTCTAGCACATAGCCAAAAAATCGCCCCATTGACTTACATTGGAGTGCAGAAAAGGTCATTTTTTCTCGGTCCCTTTAAGAGGTAGGAGTTAAACAAGCTTAGGTCTGCGGTGCCCAGGGGGGACCCCATCCAGCCCGCACTGAGTTTCATTCCTACCACCTTAGGAAAAAAAGTCATTATTTTGAGGCTTAGAAGTCATTTCTGCAATTCCCATAGAAAATCAACGGCGTCTCTATTCAATTGTGTGGAGCGCATATCAGGTGGGTTTTCTCTGCCGGCTTAAGAGATACACGTGAAACTAAAGCCGATCCTGGGTGCCTAGGGTGCCTGTCATCCAATCCGCACTGAATTTCATTTCTAGCACATAGCCAAAAAATCGCCCCATTGACTTACATTGGAGTGCAGAAAAGGTCATTTTTTCTCGGTCCCTTTAAGAGGTAGGAGTTAAACAAGCTTAGGTCTGCGGTGCCCAGGGGGGACCCCATCCAGCCCGCACTGAGTTTCATTCCTACCACCTTAGGAAAAAAAGTCATTATTTTGAGGCTTAGAAGTCATTTCTGCAATTCCCATAGAAAATCAACGGCGTCTCTATTCAATTGTGTGGAGCGCATATCAGGTGGGTTTTCTCTGCCGGCTTAAGAGATACACGTGAAACTAAAGCCGATCCTGGGTGCCTAGGGTGCCTGTCATCCAATCCGCACTGAATTTCATTTCTAGCACATAGCCAAAAAATCGCCCCATTGACTTACATTGGAGTGCAGAAAAGGTCATTTTTTCTCGGTCCCTTTAAGAGGTAGGAGTTAAACAAGCTTAGGTCTGCGGTGCCCAGGGGGGACCCCATCCAGCCCGCACTGAGTTTCATTCCTACCACCTTAGGAAAAAAAGTCATTATTTTGAGGCTTAGAAGTCATTTCTGCAATTCCCATAGAAAATCAACGGCGTCTCTATTCAATTGTGTGGAGCGCATATCAGGTGGGTTTTCTCTGCCGGCTTAAGAGATACACGTGAAACTAAAGCCGATCCTGGGTGCCTAGGGTGCCTGTCATCCAATCCGCACTGAATTTCATTTCTAGCACATAGCCAAAAAATCGCCCCATTGACTTACATTGGAGTGCAGAAAAGGTCATTTTTTCTCGGTCCCTTTAAGAGGTAGGAGTTAAACAAGCTTAGGTCTGCGGTGCCCAGGGGGGACCCCATCCAGCCCGCACTGAGTTTCATTCCTACCACCTTAGGAAAAAAAGTCATTATTTTGAGGCTTAGAAGTCATTTCTGCAATTCCCATAGAAAATCAACGGCGTCTCTATTCAATTGTGTGGAGCGCATATCAGGTGGGTTTTCTCTGCCGGCTTAAGAGATACACGTGAAACTAAAGCCGATCCTGGGTGCCTAGGGTGCCTGTCATCCAATCCGCACTGAATTTCATTTCTAGCACATAGCCAAAAAATCGCCCCATTGACTTACATTGGAGTGCAGAAAAGGTCATTTTTTCTCGGTCCCTTTAAGAGGTAGGAGTTAAACAAGCTTAGGTCTGCGGTGCCCAGGGGGGACCCCATCCAGCCCGCACTGAGTTTCATTCCTACCACCTTAGGAAAAAAAGTCATTATTTTGAGGCTTAGAAGTCATTTCTGCAATTCCCATAGAAAATCAACGGCGTCTCTATTCAATTGTGTGGAGCGCATATCAGGTGGGTTTTCTCTGCCGGCTTAAGAGATACACGTGAAACTAAAGCCGATCCTGGGTGCCTAGGGTGCCTGTCATCCAATCCGCACTGAATTTCATTTCTAGCACATAGCCAAAAAATCGCCCCATTGACTTACATTGGAGTGCAGAAAAGGTCATTTTTTCTCGGTCCCTTTAAGAGGTAGGAGTTAAACAAGCTTAGGTCTGCGGTGCCCAGGGGGGACCCCATCCAGCCCGCACTGAGTTTCATTCCTACCACCTTAGGAAAAAAAGTCATTATTTTGAGGCTTAGAAGTCATTTCTGCAATTCCCATAGAAAATCAACGGCGTCTCTATTCAATTGTGTGGAGCGCATATCAGGTGGGTTTTCTCTGCCGGCTTAAGAGATACACGTGAAACTAAAGCCGATCCTGGGTGCCTAGGGTGCCTGTCATCCAATCCGCACTGAATTTCATTTCTAGCACATAGCCAAAAAATCGCCCCATTGACTTACATTGGAGTGCAGAAAAGGTCATTTTTTCTCGGTCCCTTTAAGAGGTAGGAGTTAAACAAGCTTAGGTCTGCGGTGCCCAGGGGGGACCCCATCCAGCCCGCACTGAGTTTCATTCCTACCACCTTAGGAAAAAAAGTCATTATTTTGAGGCTTAGAAGTCATTTCTGCAATTCCCATAGAAAATCAACGGCGTCTCTATTCAATTGTGTGGAGCGCATATCAGGTGGGTTTTCTCTGCCGGCTTAAGAGATACACGTGAAACTAAAGCCGATCCTGGGTGCCTAGGGTGCCTGTCATCCAATCCGCACTGAATTTCATTTCTAGCACATAGCCAAAAAATCGCCCCATTGACTTACATTGGAGTGCAGAAAAGGTCATTTTTTCTCGGTCCCTTTAAGAGGTAGGAGTTAAACAAGCTTAGGTCTGCGGTGCCCAGGGGGGACCCCATCCAGCCCGCACTGAGTTTCATTCCTACCACCTTAGGAAAAAAAGTCATTATTTTGAGGCTTAGAAGTCATTTCTGCAATTCCCATAGAAAATCAACGGCGTCTCTATTCAATTGTGTGGAGCGCATATCAGGTGGGTTTTCTCTGCCGGCTTAAGAGATACACGTGAAACTAAAGCCGATCCTGGGTGCCTAGGGTGCCTGTCATCCAATCCGCACTGAATTTCATTTCTAGCACATAGCCAAAAAATCGCCCCATTGACTTACATTGGAGTGCAGAAAAGGTCATTTTTTCTCGGTCCCTTTAAGAGGTAGGAGTTAAACAAGCTTAGGTCTGCGGTGCCCAGGGGGGACCCCATCCAGCCCGCACTGAGTTTCATTCCTACCACCTTAGGAAAAAAAGTCATTATTTTGAGGCTTAGAAGTCATTTCTGCAATTCCCATAGAAAATCAACGGCGTCTCTATTCAATTGTGTGGAGCGCATATCAGGTGGGTTTTCTCTGCCGGCTTAAGAGATACACGTGAAACTAAAGCCGATCCTGGGTGCCTAGGGTGCCTGTCATCCAATCCGCACTGAATTTCATTTCTAGCACATAGCCAAAAAATCGCCCCATTGACTTACATTGGAGTGCAGAAAAGGTCATTTTTTCTCGGTCCCTTTAAGAGGTAGGAGTTAAACAAGCTTAGGTCTGCGGTGCCCAGGGGGGACCCCATCCAGCCCGCACTGAGTTTCATTCCTACCACCTTAGGAAAAAAAGTCATTATTTTGAGGCTTAGAAGTCATTTCTGCAATTCCCATAGAAAATCAACGGCGTCTCTATTCAATTGTGTGGAGCGCATATCAGGTGGGTTTTCTCTGCCGGCTTAAGAGATACACGTGAAACTAAAGCCGATCCTGGGTGCCTAGGGTGCCTGTCATCCAATCCGCACTGAATTTCATTTCTAGCACATAGCCAAAAAATCGCCCCATTGACTTACATTGGAGTGCAGAAAAGGTCATTTTTTCTCGGTCCCTTTAAGAGGTAGGAGTTAAACAAGCTTAGGTCTGCGGTGCCCAGGGGGGACCCCATCCAGCCCGCACTGAGTTTCATTCCTACCACCTTAGGAAAAAAAGTCATTATTTTGAGGCTTAGAAGTCATTTCTGCAATTCCCATAGAAAATCAACGGCGTCTCTATTCAATTGTGTGGAGCGCATATCAGGTGGGTTTTCTCTGCCGGCTTAAGAGATACACGTGAAACTAAAGCCGATCCTGGGTGCCTAGGGTGCCTGTCATCCAATCCGCACTGAATTTCATTTCTAGCACATAGCCAAAAAATCGCCCCATTGACTTACATTGGAGTGCAGAAAAGGTCATTTTTTCTCGGTCCCTTTAAGAGGTAGGAGTTAAACAAGCTTAGGTCTGCGGTGCCCAGGGGGGACCCCATCCAGCCCGCACTGAGTTTCATTCCTACCACCTTAGGAAAAAAAGTCATTATTTTGAGGCTTAGAAGTCATTTCTGCAATTCCCATAGAAAATCAACGGCGTCTCTATTCAATTGTGTGGAGCGCATATCAGGTGGGTTTTCTCTGCCGGCTTAAGAGATACACGTGAAACTAAAGCCGATCCTGGGTGCCTAGGGTGCCTGTCATCCAATCCGCACTGAATTTCATTTCTAGCACATAGCCAAAAAATCGCCCCATTGACTTACATTGGAGTGCAGAAAAGGTCATTTTTTCTCGGTCCCTTTAAGAGGTAGGAGTTAAACAAGCTTAGGTCTGCGGTGCCCAGGGGGGACCCCATCCAGCCCGCACTGAGTTTCATTCCTACCACCTTAGGAAAAAAAGTCATTATTTTGAGGCTTAGAAGTCATTTCTGCAATTCCCATAGAAAATCAACGGCGTCTCTATTCAATTGTGTGGAGCGCATATCAGGTGGGTTTTCTCTGCCGGCTTAAGAGATACACGTGAAACTAAAGCCGATCCTGGGTGCCTAGGGTGCCTGTCATCCAATCCGCACTGAATTTCATTTCTAGCACATAGCCAAAAAATCGCCCCATTGACTTACATTGGAGTGCAGAAAAGGTCATTTTTTCTCGGTCCCTTTAAGAGGTAGGAGTTAAACAAGCTTAGGTCTGCGGTGCCCAGGGGGGACCCCATCCAGCCCGCACTGAGTTTCATTCCTACCACCTTAGGAAAAAAAGTCATTATTTTGAGGCTTAGAAGTCATTTCTGCAATTCCCATAGAAAATCAACGGCGTCTCTATTCAATTGTGTGGAGCGCATATCAGGTGGGTTTTCTCTGCCGGCTTAAGAGATACACGTGAAACTAAAGCCGATCCTGGGTGCCTAGGGTGCCTGTCATCCAATCCGCACTGAATTTCATTTCTAGCACATAGCCAAAAAATCGCCCCATTGACTTACATTGGAGTGCAGAAAAGGTCATTTTTTCTCGGTCCCTTTAAGAGGTAGGAGTTAAACAAGCTTAGGTCTGCGGTGCCCAGGGGGGACCCCATCCAGCCCGCACTGAGTTTCATTCCTACCACCTTAGGAAAAAAAGTCATTATTTTGAGGCTTAGAAGTCATTTCTGCAATTCCCATAGAAAATCAACGGCGTCTCTATTCAATTGTGTGGAGCGCATATCAGGTGGGTTTTCTCTGCCGGCTTAAGAGATACACGTGAAACTAAAGCCGATCCTGGGTGCCTAGGGTGCCTGTCATCCAATCCGCACTGAATTTCATTTCTAGCACATAGCCAAAAAATCGCCCCATTGACTTACATTGGAGTGCAGAAAAGGTCATTTTTTCTCGGTCCCTTTAAGAGGTAGGAGTTAAACAAGCTTAGGTCTGCGGTGCCCAGGGGGGACCCCATCCAGCCCGCACTGAGTTTCATTCCTACCACCTTAGGAAAAAAAGTCATTATTTTGAGGCTTAGAAGTCATTTCTGCAATTCCCATAGAAAATCAACGGCGTCTCTATTCAATTGTGTGGAGCGCATATCAGGTGGGTTTTCTCTGCCGGCTTAAGAGATACACGTGAAACTAAAGCCGATCCTGGGTGCCTAGGGTGCCTGTCATCCAATCCGCACTGAATTTCATTTCTAGCACATAGCCAAAAAATCGCCCCATTGACTTACATTGGAGTGCAGAAAAGGTCATTTTTTCTCGGTCCCTTTAAGAGGTAGGAGTTAAACAAGCTTAGGTCTGCGGTGCCCAGGGGGGACCCCATCCAGCCCGCACTGAGTTTCATTCCTACCACCTTAGGAAAAAAAGTCATTATTTTGAGGCTTAGAAGTCATTTCTGCAATTCCCATAGAAAATCAACGGCGTCTCTATTCAATTGTGTGGAGCGCATATCAGGTGGGTTTTCTCTGCCGGCTTAAGAGATACACGTGAAACTAAAGCCGATCCTGGGTGCCTAGGGTGCCTGTCATCCAATCCGCACTGAATTTCATTTCTAGCACATAGCCAAAAAATCGCCCCATTGACTTACATTGGAGTGCAGAAAAGGTCATTTTTTCTCGGTCCCTTTAAGAGGTAGGAGTTAAACAAGCTTAGGTCTGCGGTGCCCAGGGGGGACCCCATCCAGCCCGCACTGAGTTTCATTCCTACCACCTTAGGAAAAAAAGTCATTATTTTGAGGCTTAGAAGTCATTTCTGCAATTCCCATAGAAAATCAACGGCGTCTCTATTCAATTGTGTGGAGCGCATATCAGGTGGGTTTTCTCTGCCGGCTTAAGAGATACACGTGAAACTAAAGCCGATCCTGGGTGCCTAGGGTGCCTGTCATCCAATCCGCACTGAATTTCATTTCTAGCACATAGCCAAAAAATCGCCCCATTGACTTACATTGGAGTGCAGAAAAGGTCATTTTTTCTCGGTCCCTTTAAGAGGTAGGAGTTAAACAAGCTTAGGTCTGCGGTGCCCAGGGGGGACCCCATCCAGCCCGCACTGAGTTTCATTCCTACCACCTTAGGAAAAAAAGTCATTATTTTGAGGCTTAGAAGTCATTTCTGCAATTCCCATAGAAAATCAACGGCGTCTCTATTCAATTGTGTGGAGCGCATATCAGGTGGGTTTTCTCTGCCGGCTTAAGAGATACACGTGAAACTAAAGCCGATCCTGGGTGCCTAGGGTGCCTGTCATCCAATCCGCACTGAATTTCATTTCTAGCACATAGCCAAAAAATCGCCCCATTGACTTACATTGGAGTGCAGAAAAGGTCATTTTTTCTCGGTCCCTTTAAGAGGTAGGAGTTAAACAAGCTTAGGTCTGCGGTGCCCAGGGGGGACCCCATCCAGCCCGCACTGAGTTTCATTCCTACCACCTTAGGAAAAAAAGTCATTATTTTGAGGCTTAGAAGTCATTTCTGCAATTCCCATAGAAAATCAACGGCGTCTCTATTCAATTGTGTGGAGCGCATATCAGGTGGGTTTTCTCTGCCGGCTTAAGAGATACACGTGAAACTAAAGCCGATCCTGGGTGCCTAGGGTGCCTGTCATCCAATCCGCACTGAATTTCATTTCTAGCACATAGCCAAAAAATCGCCCCATTGACTTACATTGGAGTGCAGAAAAGGTCATTTTTTCTCGGTCCCTTTAAGAGGTAGGAGTTAAACAAGCTTAGGTCTGCGGTGCCCAGGGGGGACCCCATCCAGCCCGCACTGAGTTTCATTCCTACCACCTTAGGAAAAAAAGTCATTATTTTGAGGCTTAGAAGTCATTTCTGCAATTCCCATAGAAAATCAACGGCGTCTCTATTCAATTGTGTGGAGCGCATATCAGGTGGGTTTTCTCTGCCGGCTTAAGAGATACACGTGAAACTAAAGCCGATCCTGGGTGCCTAGGGTGCCTGTCATCCAATCCGCACTGAATTTCATTTCTAGCACATAGCCAAAAAATCGCCCCATTGACTTACATTGGAGTGCAGAAAAGGTCATTTTTTCTCGGTCCCTTTAAGAGGTAGGAGTTAAACAAGCTTAGGTCTGCGGTGCCCAGGGGGGACCCCATCCAGCCCGCACTGAGTTTCATTCCTACCACCTTAGGAAAAAAAGTCATTATTTTGAGGCTTAGAAGTCATTTCTGCAATTCCCATAGAAAATCAACGGCGTCTCTATTCAATTGTGTGGAGCGCATATCAGGTGGGTTTTCTCTGCCGGCTTAAGAGATACACGTGAAACTAAAGCCGATCCTGGGTGCCTAGGGTGCCTGTCATCCAATCCGCACTGAATTTCATTTCTAGCACATAGCCAAAAAATCGCCCCATTGACTTACATTGGAGTGCAGAAAAGGTCATTTTTTCTCGGTCCCTTTAAGAGGTAGGAGTTAAACAAGCTTAGGTCTGCGGTGCCCAGGGGGGACCCCATCCAGCCCGCACTGAGTTTCATTCCTACCACCTTAGGAAAAAAAGTCATTATTTTGAGGCTTAGAAGTCATTTCTGCAATTCCCATAGAAAATCAACGGCGTCTCTATTCAATTGTGTGGAGCGCATATCAGGTGGGTTTTCTCTGCCGGCTTAAGAGATACACGTGAAACTAAAGCCGATCCTGGGTGCCTAGGGTGCCTGTCATCCAATCCGCACTGAATTTCATTTCTAGCACATAGCCAAAAAATCGCCCCATTGACTTACATTGGAGTGCAGAAAAGGTCATTTTTTCTCGGTCCCTTTAAGAGGTAGGAGTTAAACAAGCTTAGGTCTGCGGTGCCCAGGGGGGACCCCATCCAGCCCGCACTGAGTTTCATTCCTACCACCTTAGGAAAAAAAGTCATTATTTTGAGGCTTAGAAGTCATTTCTGCAATTCCCATAGAAAATCAACGGCGTCTCTATTCAATTGTGTGGAGCGCATATCAGGTGGGTTTTCTCTGCCGGCTTAAGAGATACACGTGAAACTAAAGCCGATCCTGGGTGCCTAGGGTGCCTGTCATCCAATCCGCACTGAATTTCATTTCTAGCACATAGCCAAAAAATCGCCCCATTGACTTACATTGGAGTGCAGAAAAGGTCATTTTTTCTCGGTCCCTTTAAGAGGTAGGAGTTAAACAAGCTTAGGTCTGCGGTGCCCAGGGGGGACCCCATCCAGCCCGCACTGAGTTTCATTCCTACCACCTTAGGAAAAAAAGTCATTATTTTGAGGCTTAGAAGTCATTTCTGCAATTCCCATAGAAAATCAACGGCGTCTCTATTCAATTGTGTGGAGCGCATATCAGGTGGGTTTTCTCTGCCGGCTTAAGAGATACACGTGAAACTAAAGCCGATCCTGGGTGCCTAGGGTGCCTGTCATCCAATCCGCACTGAATTTCATTTCTAGCACATAGCCAAAAAATCGCCCCATTGACTTACATTGGAGTGCAGAAAAGGTCATTTTTTCTCGGTCCCTTTAAGAGGTAGGAGTTAAACAAGCTTAGGTCTGCGGTGCCCAGGGGGGACCCCATCCAGCCCGCACTGAGTTTCATTCCTACCACCTTAGGAAAAAAAGTCATTATTTTGAGGCTTAGAAGTCATTTCTGCAATTCCCATAGAAAATCAACGGCGTCTCTATTCAATTGTGTGGAGCGCATATCAGGTGGGTTTTCTCTGCCGGCTTAAGAGATACACGTGAAACTAAAGCCGATCCTGGGTGCCTAGGGTGCCTGTCATCCAATCCGCACTGAATTTCATTTCTAGCACATAGCCAAAAAATCGCCCCATTGACTTACATTGGAGTGCAGAAAAGGTCATTTTTTCTCGGTCCCTTTAAGAGGTAGGAGTTAAACAAGCTTAGGTCTGCGGTGCCCAGGGGGGACCCCATCCAGCCCGCACTGAGTTTCATTCCTACCACCTTAGGAAAAAAAGTCATTATTTTGAGGCTTAGAAGTCATTTCTGCAATTCCCATAGAAAATCAACGGCGTCTCTATTCAATTGTGTGGAGCGCATATCAGGTGGGTTTTCTCTGCCGGCTTAAGAGATACACGTGAAACTAAAGCCGATCCTGGGTGCCTAGGGTGCCTGTCATCCAATCCGCACTGAATTTCATTTCTAGCACATAGCCAAAAAATCGCCCCATTGACTTACATTGGAGTGCAGAAAAGGTCATTTTTTCTCGGGCCCTTTAAGAGGTAGGAGTTAAACAAGCTTAGGTCTGCGGTGCCCAGGGGGGACCCCATCCAGCCCGCACTGAGTTTCATTCCTACCACCTTAGGAAAAAAAGTCATTATTTTGAGGCTTAGAAGTCATTTCTGCAATTCCCATAGAAAATCAACGGCGTCTCTATTCAATTGTGTGGAGCGCATATCAGGTGGGTTTTCTCTGCCGGCTTAAGAGATACACATGAAACTAAAGCCGATCCTGGGTGCCTAGGGTGCCTGTCATCCAATCCGCACTGAATTTCATTTCTAGCACATAGCCAAAAAATCGCCCCATTGACTTACATTGGAGTGCAGAAAAGGTCATTTTTTCTCGGTCCCTTTAAGAGGTAGGAGTTAAACAAGCTTAGGTCTGCGGTGCCCAGGGGGGACCCCATCCAGCCCGCACTGAGTTTCATTCCTACCACCTTAGGAAAAAAAGTCATTATTTTGAGGCTTAGAAGTCATTTCTGCAATTCCCATAGAAAATCAACGGCGTCTCTATTCAATTGTGTGGAGCGCATATCAGGTGGGTTTTCTCTGCCGGCTTAAGAGATACACGTGAAACTAAAGCCGATCCTGGGTGCCTAGGGTGCCTGTCATCCAATCCGCACTGAATTTCATTTCTAGCACATAGCCAAAAAATCGCCCCATTGACTTACATTGGAGTGCAGAAAAGGTCATTTTTTCTCGGTCCCTTTAAGAGGTAGGAGTTAAACAAGCTTAGGTCTGCGGTGCCCAGGGGGGACCCCATCCAGCCCGCACTGAGTTTCATTCCTACCACCTTAGGAAAAAAAGTCATTATTTTGAGGCTTAGAAGTCATTTCTGCAATTCCCATAGAAAATCAACGGCGTCTCTATTCAATTGTGTGGAGCGCATATCAGGTGGGTTTTCTCTGCCGGCTTAAGAGATACACGTGAAACTAAAGCCGATCCTGGGTGCCTAGGGTGCCTGTCATCCAATCCGCACTGAATTTCATTTCTAGCACATAGCCAAAAAATCGCCCCATTGACTTACATTGGAGTGCAGAAAAGGTCATTTTTTCTCGGTCCCTTTAAGAGGTAGGAGTTAAACAAGCTTAGGTCTGCGGTGCCCAGGGGGGACCCCATCCAGCCCGCACTGAGTTTCATTCCTACCACCTTAGGAAAAAAAGTCATTATTTTGAGGCTTAGAAGTCATTTCTGCAATTCCCATAGAAAATCAACGGCGTCTCTATTCAATTGTGTGGAGCGCATATCAGGTGGGTTTTCTCTGCCGGCTTAAGAGATACACGTGAAACTAAAGCCGATCCTGGGTGCCTAGGGTGCCTGTCATCCAATCCGCACTGAATTTCATTTCTAGCACATAGCCAAAAAATCGCCCCATTGACTTACATTGGAGTGCAGAAAAGGTCATTTTTTCTCGGTCCCTTTAAGAGGTAGGAGTTAAACAAGCTTAGGTCTGCGGTGCCCAGGGGGGACCCCATCCAGCCCGCACTGAGTTTCATTCCTACCACCTTAGGAAAAAAAGTCATTATTTTGAGGCTTAGAAGTCATTTCTGCAATTCCCATAGAAAATCAACGGCGTCTCTATTCAATTGTGTGGAGCGCATATCAGGTGGGTTTTCTCTGCCGGCTTAAGAGATACACGTGAAACTAAAGCCGATCCTGGGTGCCTAGGGTGCCTGTCATCCAATCCGCACTGAATTTCATTTCTAGCACATAGCCAAAAAATCGCCCCATTGACTTACATTGGAGTGCAGAAAAGGTCATTTTTTCTCGGTCCCTTTAAGAGGTAGGAGTTAAACAAGCTTAGGTCTGCGGTGCCCAGGGGGGACCCCATCCAGCCCGCACTGAGTTTCATTCCTACCACCTTAGGAAAAAAAGTCATTATTTTGAGGCTTAGAAGTCATTTCTGCAATTCCCATAGAAAATCAACGGCGTCTCTATTCAATTGTGTGGAGCGCATATCAGGTGGGTTTTCTCTGCCGGCTTAAGAGATACACGTGAAACTAAAGCCGATCCTGGGTGCCTAGGGTGCCTGTCATCCAATCCGCACTGAATTTCATTTCTAGCACATAGCCAAAAAATCGCCCCATTGACTTACATTGGAGTGCAGAAAAGGTCATTTTTTCTCGGTCCCTTTAAGAGGTAGGAGTTAAACAAGCTTAGGTCTGCGGTGCCCAGGGGGGACCCCATCCAGCCCGCACTGAGTTTCATTCCTACCACCTTAGGAAAAAAAGTCATTATTTTGAGGCTTAGAAGTCATTTCTGCAATTCCCATAGAAAATCAACGGCGTCTCTATTCAATTGTGTGGAGCGCATATCAGGTGGGTTTTCTCTGCCGGCTTAAGAGATACACGTGAAACTAAAGCCGATCCTGGGTGCCTAGGGTGCCTGTCATCCAATCCGCACTGAATTTCATTTCTAGCACATAGCCAAAAAATCGCCCCATTGACTTACATTGGAGTGCAGAAAAGGTCATTTTTTCTCGGTCCCTTTAAGAGGTAGGAGTTAAACAAGCTTAGGTCTGCGGTGCCCAGGGGGGACCCCATCCAGCCCGCACTGAGTTTCATTCCTACCACCTTAGGAAAAAAAGTCATTATTTTGAGGCTTAGAAGTCATTTCTGCAATTCCCATAGAAAATCAACGGCGTCTCTATTCAATTGTGTGGAGCGCATATCAGGTGGGTTTTCTCTGCCGGCTTAAGAGATACACGTGAAACTAAAGCCGATCCTGGGTGCCTAGGGTGCCTGTCATCCAATCCGCACTGAATTTCATTTCTAGCACATAGCCAAAAAATCGCCCCATTGACTTACATTGGAGTGCAGAAAAGGTCATTTTTTCTCGGTCCCTTTAAGAGGTAGGAGTTAAACAAGCTTAGGTCTGCGGTGCCCAGGGGGGACCCCATCCAGCCCGCACTGAGTTTCATTCCTACCACCTTAGGAAAAAAAGTCATTATTTTGAGGCTTAGAAGTCATTTCTGCAATTCCCATAGAAAATCAACGGCGTCTCTATTCAATTGTGTGGAGCGCATATCAGGTGGGTTTTCTCTGCCGGCTTAAGAGATACACGTGAAACTAAAGCCGATCCTGGGTGCCTAGGGTGCCTGTCATCCAATCCGCACTGAATTTCATTTCTAGCACATAGCCAAAAAATCGCCCCATTGACTTACATTGGAGTGCAGAAAAGGTCATTTTTTCTCGGTCCCTTTAAGAGGTAGGAGTTAAACAAGCTTAGGTCTGCGGTGCCCAGGGGGGACCCCATCCAGCCCGCACTGAGTTTCATTCCTACCACCTTAGGAAAAAAAGTCATTATTTTGAGGCTTAGAAGTCATTTCTGCAATTCCCATAGAAAATCAACGGCGTCTCTATTCAATTGTGTGGAGCGCATATCAGGTGGGTTTTCTCTGCCGGCTTAAGAGATACACGTGAAACTAAAGCCGATCCTGGGTGCCTAGGGTGCCTGTCATCCAATCCGCACTGAATTTCATTTCTAGCACATAGCCAAAAAATCGCCCCATTGACTTACATTGGAGTGCAGAAAAGGTCATTTTTTCTCGGTCCCTTTAAGAGGTAGGAGTTAAACAAGCTTAGGTCTGCGGTGCCCAGGGGGGACCCCATCCAGCCCGCACTGAGTTTCATTCCTACCACCTTAGGAAAAAAAGTCATTATTTTGAGGCTTAGAAGTCATTTCTGCAATTCCCATAGAAAATCAACGGCGTCTCTATTCAATTGTGTGGAGCGCATATCAGGTGGGTTTTCTCTGCCGGCTTAAGAGATACACGTGAAACTAAAGCCGATCCTGGGTGCCTAGGGTGCCTGTCATCCAATCCGCACTGAATTTCATTTCTAGCACATAGCCAAAAAATCGCCCCATTGACTTACATTGGAGTGCAGAAAAGGTCATTTTTTCTCGGTCCCTTTAAGAGGTAGGAGTTAAACAAGCTTAGGTCTGCGGTGCCCAGGGGGGACCCCATCCAGCCCGCACTGAGTTTCATTCCTACCACCTTAGGAAAAAAAGTCATTATTTTGAGGCTTAGAAGTCATTTCTGCAATTCCCATAGAAAATCAACGGCGTCTCTATTCAATTGTGTGGAGCGCATATCAGGTGGGTTTTCTCTGCCGGCTTAAGAGATACACGTGAAACTAAAGCCGATCCTGGGTGCCTAGGGTGCCTGTCATCCAATCCGCACTGAATTTCATTTCTAGCACATAGCCAAAAAATCGCCCCATTGACTTACATTGGAGTGCAGAAAAGGTCATTTTTTCTCGGTCCCTTTAAGAGGTAGGAGTTAAACAAGCTTAGGTCTGCGGTGCCCAGGGGGGACCCCATCCAGCCCGCACTGAGTTTCATTCCTACCACCTTAGGAAAAAAAGTCATTATTTTGAGGCTTAGAAGTCATTTCTGCAATTCCCATAGAAAATCAACGGCGTCTCTATTCAATTGTGTGGAGCGCATATCAGGTGGGTTTTCTCTGCCGGCTTAAGAGATACACGTGAAACTAAAGCCGATCCTGGGTGCCTAGGGTGCCTGTCATCCAATCCGCACTGAATTTCATTTCTAGCACATAGCCAAAAAATCGCCCCATTGACTTACATTGGAGTGCAGAAAAGGTCATTTTTTCTCGGTCCCTTTAAGAGGTAGGAGTTAAACAAGCTTAGGTCTGCGGTGCCCAGGGGGGACCCCATCCAGCCCGCACTGAGTTTCATTCCTACCACCTTAGGAAAAAAAGTCATTATTTTGAGGCTTAGAAGTCATTTCTGCAATTCCCATAGAAAATCAACGGCGTCTCTATTCAATTGTGTGGAGCGCATATCAGGTGGGTTTTCTCTGCCGGCTTAAGAGATACACGTGAAACTAAAGCCGATCCTGGGTGCCTAGGGTGCCTGTCATCCAATCCGCACTGAATTTCATTTCTAGCACATAGCCAAAAAATCGCCCCATTGACTTACATTGGAGTGCAGAAAAGGTCATTTTTTCTCGGTCCCTTTAAGAGGTAGGAGTTAAACAAGCTTAGGTCTGCGGTGCCCAGGGGGGACCCCATCCAGCCCGCACTGAGTTTCATTCCTACCACCTTAGGAAAAAAAGTCATTATTTTGAGGCTTAGAAGTCATTTCTGCAATTCCCATAGAAAATCAACGGCGTCTCTATTCAATTGTGTGGAGCGCATATCAGGTGGGTTTTCTCTGCCGGCTTAAGAGATACACGTGAAACTAAAGCCGATCCTGGGTGCCTAGGGTGCCTGTCATCCAATCCGCACTGAATTTCATTTCTAGCACATAGCCAAAAAATCGCCCCATTGACTTACATTGGAGTGCAGAAAAGGTCATTTTTTCTCGGTCCCTTTAAGAGGTAGGAGTTAAACAAGCTTAGGTCTGCGGTGCCCAGGGGGGACCCCATCCAGCCCGCACTGAGTTTCATTCCTACCACCTTAGGAAAAAAAGTCATTATTTTGAGGCTTAGAAGTCATTTCTGCAAT
Source organism: Dendropsophus ebraccatus (assembly GCF_027789765.1). NCBI lineage: Eukaryota > Metazoa > Chordata > Amphibia > Anura > Hylidae > Dendropsophus > Dendropsophus ebraccatus. The sequence continues at coordinate 66,056,328 of NC_091462.1, read as the reverse complement.
TCCCATAGAAAATCAACGGCGTCTCTATTCAATTGTGTGGAGCGCATATCAGGTGGGTTTTCTCTGCCGGCTTAAGAGATACACGTGAAACTAAAGCCGATCCTGGGTGCCTAGGGTGCCTGTCATCCAATCCGCACTGAATTTCATTTCTAGCACATAGCCAAAAAATCGCCCCATTGACTTACATTGGAGTGCAGAAAAGGTCATTTTTTCTCGGTCCCTTTAAGAGGTAGGAGTTAAACAAGCTTAGGTCTGCGGTGCCCAGGGGGGACCCCATCCAGCCCGCACTGAGTTTCATTCCTACCACCTTAGGAAAAAAAGTCATTATTTTGAGGCTTAGAAGTCATTTCTGCAATTCCCATAGAAAATCAACGGCGTCTCTATTCAATTGTGTGGAGCGCATATCAGGTGGGTTTTCTCTGCCGGCTTAAGAGATACACGTGAAACTAAAGCCGATCCTGGGTGCCTAGGGTGCCTGTCATCCAATCCGCACTGAATTTCATTTCTAGCACATAGCCAAAAAATCGCCCCATTGACTTACATTGGAGTGCAGAAAAGGTCATTTTTTCTCGGTCCCTTTAAGAGGTAGGAGTTAAACAAGCTTAGGTCTGCGGTGCCCAGGGGGGACCCCATCCAGCCCGCACTGAGTTTCATTCCTACCACCTTAGGAAAAAAAGTCATTATTTTGAGGCTTAGAAGTCATTTCTGCAATTCCCATAGAAAATCAACGGCGTCTCTATTCAATTGTGTGGAGCGCATATCAGGTGGGTTTTCTCTGCCGGCTTAAGAGATACACGTGAAACTAAAGCCGATCCTGGGTGCCTAGGGTGCCTGTCATCCAATCCGCACTGAATTTCATTTCTAGCACATAGCCAAAAAATCGCCCCATTGACTTACATTGGAGTGCAGAAAAGGTCATTTTTTCTCGGTCCCTTTAAGAGGTAGGAGTTAAACAAGCTTAGGTCTGCGGTGCCCAGGGGGGACCCCATCCAGCCCGCACTGAGTTTCATTCCTACCACCTTAGGAAAAAAAGTCATTATTTTGAGGCTTAGAAGTCATTTCTGCAATTCCCATAGAAAATCAACGGCGTCTCTATTCAATTGTGTGGAGCGCATATCAGGTGGGTTTTCTCTGCCGGCTTAAGAGATACACGTGAAACTAAAGCCGATCCTGGGTGCCTAGGGTGCCTGTCATCCAATCCGCACTGAATTTCATTTCTAGCACATAGCCAAAAAATCGCCCCATTGACTTACATTGGAGTGCAGAAAAGGTCATTTTTTCTCGGTCCCTTTAAGAGGTAGGAGTTAAACAAGCTTAGGTCTGCGGTGCCCAGGGGGGACCCCATCCAGCCCGCACTGAGTTTCATTCCTACCACCTTAGGAAAAAAAGTCATTATTTTGAGGCTTAGAAGTCATTTCTGCAATTCCCATAGAAAATCAACGGCGTCTCTATTCAATTGTGTGGAGCGCATATCAGGTGGGTTTTCTCTGCCGGCTTAAGAGATACACGTGAAACTAAAGCCGATCCTGGGTGCCTAGGGTGCCTGTCATCCAATCCGCACTGAATTTCATTTCTAGCACATAGCCAAAAAATCGCCCCATTGACTTACATTGGAGTGCAGAAAAGGTCATTTTTTCTCGGTCCCTTTAAGAGGTAGGAGTTAAACAAGCTTAGGTCTGCGGTGCCCAGGGGGGACCCCATCCAGCCCGCACTGAGTTTCATTCCTACCACCTTAGGAAAAAAAGTCATTATTTTGAGGCTTAGAAGTCATTTCTGCAATTCCCATAGAAAATCAACGGCGTCTCTATTCAATTGTGTGGAGCGCATATCAGGTGGGTTTTCTCTGCCGGCTTAAGAGATACACGTGAAACTAAAGCCGATCCTGGGTGCCTAGGGTGCCTGTCATCCAATCCGCACTGAATTTCATTTCTAGCACATAGCCAAAAAATCGCCCCATTGACTTACATTGGAGTGCAGAAAAGGTCATTTTTTCTCGGTCCCTTTAAGAGGTAGGAGTTAAACAAGCTTAGGTCTGCGGTGCCCAGGGGGGACCCCATCCAGCCCGCACTGAGTTTCATTCCTACCACCTTAGGAAAAAAAGTCATTATTTTGAGGCTTAGAAGTCATTTCTGCAATTCCCATAGAAAATCAACGGCGTCTCTATTCAATTGTGTGGAGCGCATATCAGGTGGGTTTTCTCTGCCGGCTTAAGAGATACACGTGAAACTAAAGCCGATCCTGGGTGCCTAGGGTGCCTGTCATCCAATCCGCACTGAATTTCATTTCTAGCACATAGCCAAAAAATCGCCCCATTGACTTACATTGGAGTGCAGAAAAGGTCATTTTTTCTCGGTCCCTTTAAGAGGTAGGAGTTAAACAAGCTTAGGTCTGCGGTGCCCAGGGGGGACCCCATCCAGCCCGCACTGAGTTTCATTCCTACCACCTTAGGAAAAAAAGTCATTATTTTGAGGCTTAGAAGTCATTTCTGCAATTCCCATAGAAAATCAACGGCGTCTCTATTCAATTGTGTGGAGCGCATATCAGGTGGGTTTTCTCTGCCGGCTTAAGAGATACACGTGAAACTAAAGCCGATCCTGGGTGCCTAGGGTGCCTGTCATCCAATCCGCACTGAATTTCATTTCTAGCACATAGCCAAAAAATCGCCCCATTGACTTACATTGGAGTGCAGAAAAGGTCATTTTTTCTCGGTCCCTTTAAGAGGTAGGAGTTAAACAAGCTTAGGTCTGCGGTGCCCAGGGGGGACCCCATCCAGCCCGCACTGAGTTTCATTCCTACCACCTTAGGAAAAAAAGTCATTATTTTGAGGCTTAGAAGTCATTTCTGCAATTCCCATAGAAAATCAACGGCGTCTCTATTCAATTGTGTGGAGCGCATATCAGGTGGGTTTTCTCTGCCGGCTTAAGAGATACACGTGAAACTAAAGCCGATCCTGGGTGCCTAGGGTGCCTGTCATCCAATCCGCACTGAATTTCATTTCTAGCACATAGCCAAAAAATCGCCCCATTGACTTACATTGGAGTGCAGAAAAGGTCATTTTTTCTCGGTCCCTTTAAGAGGTAGGAGTTAAACAAGCTTAGGTCTGCGGTGCCCAGGGGGGACCCCATCCAGCCCGCACTGAGTTTCATTCCTACCACCTTAGGAAAAAAAGTCATTATTTTGAGGCTTAGAAGTCATTTCTGCAATTCCCATAGAAAATCAACGGCGTCTCTATTCAATTGTGTGGAGCGCATATCAGGTGGGTTTTCTCTGCCGGCTTAAGAGATACACGTGAAACTAAAGCCGATCCTGGGTGCCTAGGGTGCCTGTCATCCAATCCGCACTGAATTTCATTTCTAGCACATAGCCAAAAAATCGCCCCATTGACTTACATTGGAGTGCAGAAAAGGTCATTTTTTCTCGGTCCCTTTAAGAGGTAGGAGTTAAACAAGCTTAGGTCTGCGGTGCCCAGGGGGGACCCCATCCAGCCCGCACTGAGTTTCATTCCTACCACCTTAGGAAAAAAAGTCATTATTTTGAGGCTTAGAAGTCATTTCTGCAATTCCCATAGAAAATCAACGGCGTCTCTATTCAATTGTGTGGAGCGCATATCAGGTGGGTTTTCTCTGCCGGCTTAAGAGATACACGTGAAACTAAAGCCGATCCTGGGTGCCTAGGGTGCCTGTCATCCAATCCGCACTGAATTTCATTTCTAGCACATAGCCAAAAAATCGCCCCATTGACTTACATTGGAGTGCAGAAAAGGTCATTTTTTCTCGGTCCCTTTAAGAGGTAGGAGTTAAACAAGCTTAGGTCTGCGGTGCCCAGGGGGGACCCCATCCAGCCCGCACTGAGTTTCATTCCTACCACCTTAGGAAAAAAAGTCATTATTTTGAGGCTTAGAAGTCATTTCTGCAATTCCCATAGAAAATCAACGGCGTCTCTATTCAATTGTGTGGAGCGCATATCAGGTGGGTTTTCTCTGCCGGCTTAAGAGATACACGTGAAACTAAAGCCGATCCTGGGTGCCTAGGGTGCCTGTCATCCAATCCGCACTGAATTTCATTTCTAGCACATAGCCAAAAAATCGCCCCATTGACTTACATTGGAGTGCAGAAAAGGTCATTTTTTCTCGGTCCCTTTAAGAGGTAGGAGTTAAACAAGCTTAGGTCTGCGGTGCCCAGGGGGGACCCCATCCAGCCCGCACTGAGTTTCATTCCTACCACCTTAGGAAAAAAAGTCATTATTTTGAGGCTTAGAAGTCATTTCTGCAATTCCCATAGAAAATCAACGGCGTCTCTATTCAATTGTGTGGAGCGCATATCAGGTGGGTTTTCTCTGCCGGCTTAAGAGATACACGTGAAACTAAAGCCGATCCTGGGTGCCTAGGGTGCCTGTCATCCAATCCGCACTGAATTTCATTTCTAGCACATAGCCAAAAAATCGCCCCATTGACTTACATTGGAGTGCAGAAAAGGTCATTTTTTCTCGGTCCCTTTAAGAGGTAGGAGTTAAACAAGCTTAGGTCTGCGGTGCCCAGGGGGGACCCCATCCAGCCCGCACTGAGTTTCATTCCTACCACCTTAGGAAAAAAAGTCATTATTTTGAGGCTTAGAAGTCATTTCTGCAATTCCCATAGAAAATCAACGGCGTCTCTATTCAATTGTGTGGAGCGCATATCAGGTGGGTTTTCTCTGCCGGCTTAAGAGATACACGTGAAACTAAAGCCGATCCTGGGTGCCTAGGGTGCCTGTCATCCAATCCGCACTGAATTTCATTTCTAGCACATAGCCAAAAAATCGCCCCATTGACTTACATTGGAGTGCAGAAAAGGTCATTTTTTCTCGGTCCCTTTAAGAGGTAGGAGTTAAACAAGCTTAGGTCTGCGGTGCCCAGGGGGGACCCCATCCAGCCCGCACTGAGTTTCATTCCTACCACCTTAGGAAAAAAAGTCATTATTTTGAGGCTTAGAAGTCATTTCTGCAATTCCCATAGAAAATCAACGGCGTCTCTATTCAATTGTGTGGAGCGCATATCAGGTGGGTTTTCTCTGCCGGCTTAAGAGATACACGTGAAACTAAAGCCGATCCTGGGTGCCTAGGGTGCCTGTCATCCAATCCGCACTGAATTTCATTTCTAGCACATAGCCAAAAAATCGCCCCATTGACTTACATTGGAGTGCAGAAAAGGTCATTTTTTCTCGGTCCCTTTAAGAGGTAGGAGTTAAACAAGCTTAGGTCTGCGGTGCCCAGGGGGGACCCCATCCAGCCCGCACTGAGTTTCATTCCTACCACCTTAGGAAAAAAAGTCATTATTTTGAGGCTTAGAAGTCATTTCTGCAATTCCCATAGAAAATCAACGGCGTCTCTATTCAATTGTGTGGAGCGCATATCAGGTGGGTTTTCTCTGCCGGCTTAAGAGATACACGTGAAACTAAAGCCGATCCTGGGTGCCTAGGGTGCCTGTCATCCAATCCGCACTGAATTTCATTTCTAGCACATAGCCAAAAAATCGCCCCATTGACTTACATTGGAGTGCAGAAAAGGTCATTTTTTCTCGGTCCCTTTAAGAGGTAGGAGTTAAACAAGCTTAGGTCTGCGGTGCCCAGGGGGGACCCCATCCAGCCCGCACTGAGTTTCATTCCTACCACCTTAGGAAAAAAAGTCATTATTTTGAGGCTTAGAAGTCATTTCTGCAATTCCCATAGAAAATCAACGGCGTCTCTATTCAATTGTGTGGAGCGCATATCAGGTGGGTTTTCTCTGCCGGCTTAAGAGATACACGTGAAACTAAAGCCGATCCTGGGTGCCTAGGGTGCCTGTCATCCAATCCGCACTGAATTTCATTTCTAGCACATAGCCAAAAAATCGCCCCATTGACTTACATTGGAGTGCAGAAAAGGTCATTTTTTCTCGGTCCCTTTAAGAGGTAGGAGTTAAACAAGCTTAGGTCTGCGGTGCCCAGGGGGGACCCCATCCAGCCCGCACTGAGTTTCATTCCTACCACCTTAGGAAAAAAAGTCATTATTTTGAGGCTTAGAAGTCATTTCTGCAATTCCCATAGAAAATCAACGGCGTCTCTATTCAATTGTGTGGAGCGCATATCAGGTGGGTTTTCTCTGCCGGCTTAAGAGATACACGTGAAACTAAAGCCGATCCTGGGTGCCTAGGGTGCCTGTCATCCAATCCGCACTGAATTTCATTTCTAGCACATAGCCAAAAAATCGCCCCATTGACTTACATTGGAGTGCAGAAAAGGTCATTTTTTCTCGGTCCCTTTAAGAGGTAGGAGTTAAACAAGCTTAGGTCTGCGGTGCCCAGGGGGGACCCCATCCAGCCCGCACTGAGTTTCATTCCTACCACCTTAGGAAAAAAAGTCATTATTTTGAGGCTTAGAAGTCATTTCTGCAATTCCCATAGAAAATCAACGGCGTCTCTATTCAATTGTGTGGAGCGCATATCAGGTGGGTTTTCTCTGCCGGCTTAAGAGATACACGTGAAACTAAAGCCGATCCTGGGTGCCTAGGGTGCCTGTCATCCAATCCGCACTGAATTTCATTTCTAGCACATAGCCAAAAAATCGCCCCATTGACTTACATTGGAGTGCAGAAAAGGTCATTTTTTCTCGGTCCCTTTAAGAGGTAGGAGTTAAACAAGCTTAGGTCTGCGGTGCCCAGGGGGGACCCCATCCAGCCCGCACTGAGTTTCATTCCTACCACCTTAGGAAAAAAAGTCATTATTTTGAGGCTTAGAAGTCATTTCTGCAATTCCCATAGAAAATCAACGGCGTCTCTATTCAATTGTGTGGAGCGCATATCAGGTGGGTTTTCTCTGCCGGCTTAAGAGATACACGTGAAACTAAAGCCGATCCTGGGTGCCTAGGGTGCCTGTCATCCAATCCGCACTGAATTTCATTTCTAGCACATAGCCAAAAAATCGCCCCATTGACTTACATTGGAGTGCAGAAAAGGTCATTTTTTCTCGGTCCCTTTAAGAGGTAGGAGTTAAACAAGCTTAGGTCTGCGGTGCCCAGGGGGGACCCCATCCAGCCCGCACTGAGTTTCATTCCTACCACCTTAGGAAAAAAAGTCATTATTTTGAGGCTTAGAAGTCATTTCTGCAATTCCCATAGAAAATCAACGGCGTCTCTATTCAATTGTGTGGAGCGCATATCAGGTGGGTTTTCTCTGCCGGCTTAAGAGATACACGTGAAACTAAAGCCGATCCTGGGTGCCTAGGGTGCCTGTCATCCAATCCGCACTGAATTTCATTTCTAGCACATAGCCAAAAAATCGCCCCATTGACTTACATTGGAGTGCAGAAAAGGTCATTTTTTCTCGGTCCCTTTAAGAGGTAGGAGTTAAACAAGCTTAGGTCTGCGGTGCCCAGGGGGGACCCCATCCAGCCCGCACTGAGTTTCATTCCTACCACCTTAGGAAAAAAAGTCATTATTTTGAGGCTTAGAAGTCATTTCTGCAATTCCCATAGAAAATCAACGGCGTCTCTATTCAATTGTGTGGAGCGCATATCAGGTGGGTTTTCTCTGCCGGCTTAAGAGATACACGTGAAACTAAAGCCGATCCTGGGTGCCTAGGGTGCCTGTCATCCAATCCGCACTGAATTTCATTTCTAGCACATAGCCAAAAAATCGCCCCATTGACTTACATTGGAGTGCAGAAAAGGTCATTTTTTCTCGGTCCCTTTAAGAGGTAGGAGTTAAACAAGCTTAGGTCTGCGGTGCCCAGGGGGGACCCCATCCAGCCCGCACTGAGTTTCATTCCTACCACCTTAGGAAAAAAAGTCATTATTTTGAGGCTTAGAAGTCATTTCTGCAATTCCCATAGAAAATCAACGGCGTCTCTATTCAATTGTGTGGAGCGCATATCAGGTGGGTTTTCTCTGCCGGCTTAAGAGATACACGTGAAACTAAAGCCGATCCTGGGTGCCTAGGGTGCCTGTCATCCAATCCGCACTGAATTTCATTTCTAGCACATAGCCAAAAAATCGCCCCATTGACTTACATTGGAGTGCAGAAAAGGTCATTTTTTCTCGGTCCCTTTAAGAGGTAGGAGTTAAACAAGCTTAGGTCTGCGGTGCCCAGGGGGGACCCCATCCAGCCCGCACTGAGTTTCATTCCTACCACCTTAGGAAAAAAAGTCATTATTTTGAGGCTTAGAAGTCATTTCTGCAATTCCCATAGAAAATCAACGGCGTCTCTATTCAATTGTGTGGAGCGCATATCAGGTGGGTTTTCTCTGCCGGCTTAAGAGATACACGTGAAACTAAAGCCGATCCTGGGTGCCTAGGGTGCCTGTCATCCAATCCGCACTGAATTTCATTTCTAGCACATAGCCAAAAAATCGCCCCATTGACTTACATTGGAGTGCAGAAAAGGTCATTTTTTCTCGGTCCCTTTAAGAGGTAGGAGTTAAACAAGCTTAGGTCTGCGGTGCCCAGGGGGGACCCCATCCAGCCCGCACTGAGTTTCATTCCTACCACCTTAGGAAAAAAAGTCATTATTTTGAGGCTTAGAAGTCATTTCTGCAATTCCCATAGAAAATCAACGGCGTCTCTATTCAATTGTGTGGAGCGCATATCAGGTGGGTTTTCTCTGCCGGCTTAAGAGATACACGTGAAACTAAAGCCGATCCTGGGTGCCTAGGGTGCCTGTCATCCAATCCGCACTGAATTTCATTTCTAGCACATAGCCAAAAAATCGCCCCATTGACTTACATTGGAGTGCAGAAAAGGTCATTTTTTCTCGGTCCCTTTAAGAGGTAGGAGTTAAACAAGCTTAGGTCTGCGGTGCCCAGGGGGGACCCCATCCAGCCCGCACTGAGTTTCATTCCTACCACCTTAGGAAAAAAAGTCATTATTTTGAGGCTTAGAAGTCATTTCTGCAATTCCCATAGAAAATCAACGGCGTCTCTATTCAATTGTGTGGAGCGCATATCAGGTGGGTTTTCTCTGCCGGCTTAAGAGATACACGTGAAACTAAAGCCGATCCTGGGTGCCTAGGGTGCCTGTCATCCAATCCGCACTGAATTTCATTTCTAGCACATAGCCAAAAAATCGCCCCATTGACTTACATTGGAGTGCAGAAAAGGTCATTTTTTCTCGGTCCCTTTAAGAGGTAGGAGTTAAACAAGCTTAGGTCTGCGGTGCCCAGGGGGGACCCCATCCAGCCCGCACTGAGTTTCATTCCTACCACCTTAGGAAAAAAAGTCATTATTTTGAGGCTTAGAAGTCATTTCTGCAATTCCCATAGAAAATCAACGGCGTCTCTATTCAATTGTGTGGAGCGCATATCAGGTGGGTTTTCTCTGCCGGCTTAAGAGATACACGTGAAACTAAAGCCGATCCTGGGTGCCTAGGGTGCCTGTCATCCAATCCGCACTGAATTTCATTTCTAGCACATAGCCAAAAAATCGCCCCATTGACTTACATTGGAGTGCAGAAAAGGTCATTTTTTCTCGGTCCCTTTAAGAGGTAGGAGTTAAACAAGCTTAGGTCTGCGGTGCCCAGGGGGGACCCCATCCAGCCCGCACTGAGTTTCATTCCTACCACCTTAGGAAAAAAAGTCATTATTTTGAGGCTTAGAAGTCATTTCTGCAATTCCCATAGAAAATCAACGGCGTCTCTATTCAATTGTGTGGAGCGCATATCAGGTGGGTTTTCTCTGCCGGCTTAAGAGATACACGTGAAACTAAAGCCGATCCTGGGTGCCTAGGGTGCCTGTCATCCAATCCGCACTGAATTTCATTTCTAGCACATAGCCAAAAAATCGCCCCATTGACTTACATTGGAGTGCAGAAAAGGTCATTTTTTCTCGGTCCCTTTAAGAGGTAGGAGTTAAACAAGCTTAGGTCTGCGGTGCCCAGGGGGGACCCCATCCAGCCCGCACTGAGTTTCATTCCTACCACCTTAGGAAAAAAAGTCATTATTTTGAGGCTTAGAAGTCATTTCTGCAATTCCCATAGAAAATCAACGGCGTCTCTATTCAATTGTGTGGAGCGCATATCAGGTGGGTTTTCTCTGCCGGCTTAAGAGATACACGTGAAACTAAAGCCGATCCTGGGTGCCTAGGGTGCCTGTCATCCAATCCGCACTGAATTTCATTTCTAGCACATAGCCAAAAAATCGCCCCATTGACTTACATTGGAGTGCAGAAAAGGTCATTTTTTCTCGGTCCCTTTAAGAGGTAGGAGTTAAACAAGCTTAGGTCTGCGGTGCCCAGGGGGGACCCCATCCAGCCCGCACTGAGTTTCATTCCTACCACCTTAGGAAAAAAAGTCATTATTTTGAGGCTTAGAAGTCATTTCTGCAATTCCCATAGAAAATCAACGGCGTCTCTATTCAATTGTGTGGAGCGCATATCAGGTGGGTTTTCTCTGCCGGCTTAAGAGATACACGTGAAACTAAAGCCGATCCTGGGTGCCTAGGGTGCCTGTCATCCAATCCGCACTGAATTTCATTTCTAGCACATAGCCAAAAAATCGCCCCATTGACTTACATTGGAGTGCAGAAAAGGTCATTTTTTCTCGGTCCCTTTAAGAGGTAGGAGTTAAACAAGCTTAGGTCTGCGGTGCCCAGGGGGGACCCCATCCAGCCCGCACTGAGTTTCATTCCTACCACCTTAGGAAAAAAAGTCATTATTTTGAGGCTTAGAAGTCATTTCTGCAATTCCCATAGAAAATCAACGGCGTCTCTATTCAATTGTGTGGAGCGCATATCAGGTGGGTTTTCTCTGCCGGCTTAAGAGATACACGTGAAACTAAAGCCGATCCTGGGTGCCTAGGGTGCCTGTCATCCAATCCGCACTGAATTTCATTTCTAGCACATAGCCAAAAAATCGCCCCATTGACTTACATTGGAGTGCAGAAAAGGTCATTTTTTCTCGGTCCCTTTAAGAGGTAGGAGTTAAACAAGCTTAGGTCTGCGGTGCCCAGGGGGGACCCCATCCAGCCCGCACTGAGTTTCATTCCTACCACCTTAGGAAAAAAAGTCATTATTTTGAGGCTTAGAAGTCATTTCTGCAATTCCCATAGAAAATCAACGGCGTCTCTATTCAATTGTGTGGAGCGCATATCAGGTGGGTTTTCTCTGCCGGCTTAAGAGATACACGTGAAACTAAAGCCGATCCTGGGTGCCTAGGGTGCCTGTCATCCAATCCGCACTGAATTTCATTTCTAGCACATAGCCAAAAAATCGCCCCATTGACTTACATTGGAGTGCAGAAAAGGTCATTTTTTCTCGGTCCCTTTAAGAGGTAGGAGTTAAACAAGCTTAGGTCTGCGGTGCCCAGGGGGGACCCCATCCAGCCCGCACTGAGTTTCATTCCTACCACCTTAGGAAAAAAAGTCATTATTTTGAGGCTTAGAAGTCATTTCTGCAATTCCCATAGAAAATCAACGGCGTCTCTATTCAATTGTGTGGAGCGCATATCAGGTGGGTTTTCTCTGCCGGCTTAAGAGATACACGTGAAACTAAAGCCGATCCTGGGTGCCTAGGGTGCCTGTCATCCAATCCGCACTGAATTTCATTTCTAGCACATAGCCAAAAAATCGCCCCATTGACTTACATTGGAGTGCAGAAAAGGTCATTTTTTCTCGGTCCCTTTAAGAGGTAGGAGTTAAACAAGCTTAGGTCTGCGGTGCCCAGGGGGGACCCCATCCAGCCCGCACTGAGTTTCATTCCTACCACCTTAGGAAAAAAAGTCATTATTTTGAGGCTTAGAAGTCATTTCTGCAATTCCCATAGAAAATCAACGGCGTCTCTATTCAATTGTGTGGAGCGCATATCAGGTGGGTTTTCTCTGCCGGCTTAAGAGATACACGTGAAACTAAAGCCGATCCTGGGTGCCTAGGGTGCCTGTCATCCAATCCGCACTGAATTTCATTTCTAGCACATAGCCAAAAAATCGCCCCATTGACTTACATTGGAGTGCAGAAAAGGTCATTTTTTCTCGGTCCCTTTAAGAGGTAGGAGTTAAACAAGCTTAGGTCTGCGGTGCCCAGGGGGGACCCCATCCAGCCCGCACTGAGTTTCATTCCTACCACCTTAGGAAAAAAAGTCATTATTTTGAGGCTTAGAAGTCATTTCTGCAATTCCCATAGAAAATCAACGGCGTCTCTATTCAATTGTGTGGAGCGCATATCAGGTGGGTTTTCTCTGCCGGCTTAAGAGATACACGTGAAACTAAAGCCGATCCTGGGTGCCTAGGGTGCCTGTCATCCAATCCGCACTGAATTTCATTTCTAGCACATAGCCAAAAAATCGCCCCATTGACTTACATTGGAGTGCAGAAAAGGTCATTTTTTCTCGGTCCCTTTAAGAGGTAGGAGTTAAACAAGCTTAGGTCTGCGGTGCCCAGGGGGGACCCCATCCAGCCCGCACTGAGTTTCATTCCTACCACCTTAGGAAAAAAAGTCATTATTTTGAGGCTTAGAAGTCATTTCTGCAATTCCCATAGAAAATCAACGGCGTCTCTATTCAATTGTGTGGAGCGCATATCAGGTGGGTTTTCTCTGCCGGCTTAAGAGATACACGTGAAACTAAAGCCGATCCTGGGTGCCTAGGGTGCCTGTCATCCAATCCGCACTGAATTTCATTTCTAGCACATAGCCAAAAAATCGCCCCATTGACTTACATTGGAGTGCAGAAAAGGTCATTTTTTCTCGGTCCCTTTAAGAGGTAGGAGTTAAACAAGCTTAGGTCTGCGGTGCCCAGGGGGGACCCCATCCAGCCCGCACTGAGTTTCATTCCTACCACCTTAGGAAAAAAAGTCATTATTTTGAGGCTTAGAAGTCATTTCTGCAATTCCCATAGAAAATCAACGGCGTCTCTATTCAATTGTGTGGAGCGCATATCAGGTGGGTTTTCTCTGCCGGCTTAAGAGATACACGTGAAACTAAAGCCGATCCTGGGTGCCTAGGGTGCCTGTCATCCAATCCGCACTGAATTTCATTTCTAGCACATAGCCAAAAAATCGCCCCATTGACTTACATTGGAGTGCAGAAAAGGTCATTTTTTCTCGGTCCCTTTAAGAGGTAGGAGTTAAACAAGCTTAGGTCTGCGGTGCCCAGGGGGGACCCCATCCAGCCCGCACTGAGTTTCATTCCTACCACCTTAGGAAAAAAAGTCATTATTTTGAGGCTTAGAAGTCATTTCTGCAATTCCCATAGAAAATCAACGGCGTCTCTATTCAATTGTGTGGAGCGCATATCAGGTGGGTTTTCTCTGCCGGCTTAAGAGATACACGTGAAACTAAAGCCGATCCTGGGTGCCTAGGGTGCCTGTCATCCAATCCGCACTGAATTTCATTTCTAGCACATAGCCAAAAAATCGCCCCATTGACTTACATTGGAGTGCAGAAAAGGTCATTTTTTCTCGGTCCCTTTAAGAGGTAGGAGTTAAACAAGCTTAGGTCTGCGGTGCCCAGGGGGGACCCCATCCAGCCCGCACTGAGTTTCATTCCTACCACCTTAGGAAAAAAAGTCATTATTTTGAGGCTTAGAAGTCATTTCTGCAATTCCCATAGAAAATCAACGGCGTCTCTATTCAATTGTGTGGAGCGCATATCAGGTGGGTTTTCTCTGCCGGCTTAAGAGATACACGTGAAACTAAAGCCGATCCTGGGTGCCTAGGGTGCCTGTCATCCAATCCGCACTGAATTTCATTTCTAGCACATAGCCAAAAAATCGCCCCATTGACTTACATTGGAGTGCAGAAAAGGTCATTTTTTCTCGGTCCCTTTAAGAGGTAGGAGTTAAACAAGCTTAGGTCTGCGGTGCCCAGGGGGGACCCCATCCAGCCCGCACTGAGTTTCATTCCTACCACCTTAGGAAAAAAAGTCATTATTTTGAGGCTTAGAAGTCATTTCTGCAATTCCCATAGAAAATCAACGGCGTCTCTATTCAATTGTGTGGAGCGCATATCAGGTGGGTTTTCTCTGCCGGCTTAAGAGATACACGTGAAACTAAAGCCGATCCTGGGTGCCTAGGGTGCCTGTCATCCAATCCGCACTGAATTTCATTTCTAGCACATAGCCAAAAAATCGCCCCATTGACTTACATTGGAGTGCAGAAAAGGTCATTTTTTCTCGGTCCCTTTAAGAGGTAGGAGTTAAACAAGCTTAGGTCTGCGGTGCCCAGGGGGGACCCCATCCAGCCCGCACTGAGTTTCATTCCTACCACCTTAGGAAAAAAAGTCATTATTTTGAGGCTTAGAAGTCATTTCTGCAATTCCCATAGAAAATCAACGGCGTCTCTATTCAATTGTGTGGAGCGCATATCAGGTGGGTTTTCTCTGCCGGCTTAAGAGATACACGTGAAACTAAAGCCGATCCTGGGTGCCTAGGGTGCCTGTCATCCAATCCGCACTGAATTTCATTTCTAGCACATAGCCAAAAAATCGCCCCATTGACTTACATTGGAGTGCAGAAAAGGTCATTTTTTCTCGGTCCCTTTAAGAGGTAGGAGTTAAACAAGCTTAGGTCTGCGGTGCCCAGGGGGGACCCCATCCAGCCCGCACTGAGTTTCATTCCTACCACCTTAGGAAAAAAAGTCATTATTTTGAGGCTTAGAAGTCATTTCTGCAATTCCCATAGAAAATCAACGGCGTCTCTATTCAATTGTGTGGAGCGCATATCAGGTGGGTTTTCTCTGCCGGCTTAAGAGATACACGTGAAACTAAAGCCGATCCTGGGTGCCTAGGGTGCCTGTCATCCAATCCGCACTGAATTTCATTTCTAGCACATAGCCAAAAAATCGCCCCATTGACTTACATTGGAGTGCAGAAAAGGTCATTTTTTCTCGGTCCCTTTAAGAGGTAGGAGTTAAACAAGCTTAGGTCTGCGGTGCCCAGGGGGGACCCCATCCAGCCCGCACTGAGTTTCATTCCTACCACCTTAGGAAAAAAAGTCATTATTTTGAGGCTTAGAAGTCATTTCTGCAATTCCCATAGAAAATCAACGGCGTCTCTATTCAATTGTGTGGAGCGCATATCAGGTGGGTTTTCTCTGCCGGCTTAAGAGATACACGTGAAACTAAAGCCGATCCTGGGTGCCTAGGGTGCCTGTCATCCAATCCGCACTGAATTTCATTTCTAGCACATAGCCAAAAAATCGCCCCATTGACTTACATTGGAGTGCAGAAAAGGTCATTTTTTCTCGGTCCCTTTAAGAGGTAGGAGTTAAACAAGCTTAGGTCTGCGGTGCCCAGGGGGGACCCCATCCAGCCCGCACTGAGTTTCATTCCTACCACCTTAGGAAAAAAAGTCATTATTTTGAGGCTTAGAAGTCATTTCTGCAATTCCCATAGAAAATCAACGGCGTCTCTATTCAATTGTGTGGAGCGCATATCAGGTGGGTTTTCTCTGCCGGCTTAAGAGATACACGTGAAACTAAAGCCGATCCTGGGTGCCTAGGGTGCCTGTCATCCAATCCGCACTGAATTTCATTTCTAGCACATAGCCAAAAAATCGCCCCATTGACTTACATTGGAGTGCAGAAAAGGTCATTTTTTCTCGGTCCCTTTAAGAGGTAGGAGTTAAACAAGCTTAGGTCTGCGGTGCCCAGGGGGGACCCCATCCAGCCCGCACTGAGTTTCATTCCTACCACCTTAGGAAAAAAAGTCATTATTTTGAGGCTTAGAAGTCATTTCTGCAATTCCCATAGAAAATCAACGGCGTCTCTATTCAATTGTGTGGAGCGCATATCAGGTGGGTTTTCTCTGCCGGCTTAAGAGATACACGTGAAACTAAAGCCGATCCTGGGTGCCTAGGGTGCCTGTCATCCAATCCGCACTGAATTTCATTTCTAGCACATAGCCAAAAAATCGCCCCATTGACTTACATTGGAGTGCAGAAAAGGTCATTTTTTCTCGGTCCCTTTAAGAGGTAGGAGTTAAACAAGCTTAGGTCTGCGGTGCCCAGGGGGGACCCCATCCAGCCCGCACTGAGTTTCATTCCTACCACCTTAGGAAAAAAAGTCATTATTTTGAGGCTTAGAAGTCATTTCTGCAATTCCCATAGAAAATCAACGGCGTCTCTATTCAATTGTGTGGAGCGCATATCAGGTGGGTTTTCTCTGCCGGCTTAAGAGATACACGTGAAACTAAAGCCGATCCTGGGTGCCTAGGGTGCCTGTCATCCAATCCGCACTGAATTTCATTTCTAGCACATAGCCAAAAAATCGCCCCATTGACTTACATTGGAGTGCAGAAAAGGTCATTTTTTCTCGGTCCCTTTAAGAGGTAGGAGTTAAACAAGCTTAGGTCTGCGGTGCCCAGGGGGGACCCCATCCAGCCCGCACTGAGTTTCATTCCTACCACCTTAGGAAAAAAAGTCATTATTTTGAGGCTTAGAAGTCATTTCTGCAATTCCCATAGAAAATCAACGGCGTCTCTATTCAATTGTGTGGAGCGCATATCAGGTGGGTTTTCTCTGCCGGCTTAAGAGATACACGTGAAACTAAAGCCGATCCTGGGTGCCTAGGGTGCCTGTCATCCAATCCGCACTGAATTTCATTTCTAGCACATAGCCAAAAAATCGCCCCATTGACTTACATTGGAGTGCAGAAAAGGTCATTTTTTCTCGGTCCCTTTAAGAGGTAGGAGTTAAACAAGCTTAGGTCTGCGGTGCCCAGGGGGGACCCCATCCAGCCCGCACTGAGTTTCATTCCTACCACCTTAGGAAAAAAAGTCATTATTTTGAGGCTTAGAAGTCATTTCTGCAATTCCCATAGAAAATCAACGGCGTCTCTATTCAATTGTGTGGAGCGCATATCAGGTGGGTTTTCTCTGCCGGCTTAAGAGATACACGTGAAACTAAAGCCGATCCTGGGTGCCTAGGGTGCCTGTCATCCAATCCGCACTGAATTTCATTTCTAGCACATAGCCAAAAAATCGCCCCATTGACTTACATTGGAGTGCAGAAAAGGTCATTTTTTCTCGGTCCCTTTAAGAGGTAGGAGTTAAACAAGCTTAGGTCTGCGGTGCCCAGGGGGGACCCCATCCAGCCCGCACTGAGTTTCATTCCTACCACCTTAGGAAAAAAAGTCATTATTTTGAGGCTTAGAAGTCATTTCTGCAATTCCCATAGAAAATCAACGGCGTCTCTATTCAATTGTGTGGAGCGCATATCAGGTGGGTTTTCTCTGCCGGCTTAAGAGATACACGTGAAACTAAAGCCGATCCTGGGTGCCTAGGGTGCCTGTCATCCAATCCGCACTGAATTTCATTTCTAGCACATAGCCAAAAAATCGCCCCATTGACTTACATTGGAGTGCAGAAAAGGTCATTTTTTCTCGGTCCCTTTAAGAGGTAGGAGTTAAACAAGCTTAGGTCTGCGGTGCCCAGGGGGGACCCCATCCAGCCCGCACTGAGTTTCATTCCTACCACCTTAGGAAAAAAAGTCATTATTTTGAGGCTTAGAAGTCATTTCTGCAATTCCCATAGAAAATCAACGGCGTCTCTATTCAATTGTGTGGAGCGCATATCAGGTGGGTTTTCTCTGCCGGCTTAAGAGATACACGTGAAACTAAAGCCGATCCTGGGTGCCTAGGGTGCCTGTCATCCAATCCGCACTGAATTTCATTTCTAGCACATAGCCAAAAAATCGCCCCATTGACTTACATTGGAGTGCAGAAAAGGTCATTTTTTCTCGGTCCCTTTAAGAGGTAGGAGTTAAACAAGCTTAGGTCTGCGGTGCCCAGGGGGGACCCCATCCAGCCCGCACTGAGTTTCATTCCTACCACCTTAGGAAAAAAAGTCATTATTTTGAGGCTTAGAAGTCATTTCTGCAATTCCCATAGAAAATCAACGGCGTCTCTATTCAATTGTGTGGAGCGCATATCAGGTGGGTTTTCTCTGCCGGCTTAAGAGATACACGTGAAACTAAAGCCGATCCTGGGTGCCTAGGGTGCCTGTCATCCAATCCGCACTGAATTTCATTTCTAGCACATAGCCAAAAAATCGCCCCATTGACTTACATTGGAGTGCAGAAAAGGTCATTTTTTCTCGGTCCCTTTAAGAGGTAGGAGTTAAACAAGCTTAGGTCTGCGGTGCCCAGGGGGGACCCCATCCAGCCCGCACTGAGTTTCATTCCTACCACCTTAGGAAAAAAAGTCATTATTTTGAGGCTTAGAAGTCATTTCTGCAATTCCCATAGAAAATCAACGGCGTCTCTATTCAATTGTGTGGAGCGCATATCAGGTGGGTTTTCTCTGCCGGCTTAAGAGATACACGTGAAACTAAAGCCGATCCTGGGTGCCTAGGGTGCCTGTCATCCAATCCGCACTGAATTTCATTTCTAGCACATAGCCAAAAAATCGCCCCATTGACTTACATTGGAGTGCAGAAAAGGTCATTTTTTCTCGGTCCCTTTAAGAGGTAGGAGTTAAACAAGCTTAGGTCTGCGGTGCCCAGGGGGGACCCCATCCAGCCCGCACTGAGTTTCATTCCTACCACCTTAGGAAAAAAAGTCATTATTTTGAGGCTTAGAAGTCATTTCTGCAATTCCCATAGAAAATCAACGGCGTCTCTATTCAATTGTGTGGAGCGCATATCAGGTGGGTTTTCTCTGCCGGCTTAAGAGATACACGTGAAACTAAAGCCGATCCTGGGTGCCTAGGGTGCCTGTCATCCAATCCGCACTGAATTTCATTTCTAGCACATAGCCAAAAAATCGCCCCATTGACTTACATTGGAGTGCAGAAAAGGTCATTTTTTCTCGGTCCCTTTAAGAGGTAGGAGTTAAACAAGCTTAGGTCTGCGGTGCCCAGGGGGGACCCCATCCAGCCCGCACTGAGTTTCATTCCTACCACCTTAGGAAAAAAAGTCATTATTTTGAGGCTTAGAAGTCATTTCTGCAATTCCCATAGAAAATCAACGGCGTCTCTATTCAATTGTGTGGAGCGCATATCAGGTGGGTTTTCTCTGCCGGCTTAAGAGATACACGTGAAACTAAAGCCGATCCTGGGTGCCTAGGGTGCCTGTCATCCAATCCGCACTGAATTTCATTTCTAGCACATAGCCAAAAAATCGCCCCATTGACTTACATTGGAGTGCAGAAAAGGTCATTTTTTCTCGGTCCCTTTAAGAGGTAGGAGTTAAACAAGCTTAGGTCTGCGGTGCCCAGGGGGGACCCCATCCAGCCCGCACTGAGTTTCATTCCTACCACCTTAGGAAAAAAAGTCATTATTTTGAGGCTTAGAAGTCATTTCTGCAATTCCCATAGAAAATCAACGGCGTCTCTATTCAATTGTGTGGAGCGCATATCAGGTGGGTTTTCTCTGCCGGCTTAAGAGATACACGTGAAACTAAAGCCGATCCTGGGTGCCTAGGGTGCCTGTCATCCAATCCGCACTGAATTTCATTTCTAGCACATAGCCAAAAAATCGCCCCATTGACTTACATTGGAGTGCAGAAAAGGTCATTTTTTCTCGGTCCCTTTAAGAGGTAGGAGTTAAACAAGCTTAGGTCTGCGGTGCCCAGGGGGGACCCCATCCAGCCCGCACTGAGTTTCATTCCTACCACCTTAGGAAAAAAAGTCATTATTTTGAGGCTTAGAAGTCATTTCTGCAATTCCCATAGAAAATCAACGGCGTCTCTATTCAATTGTGTGGAGCGCATATCAGGTGGGTTTTCTCTGCCGGCTTAAGAGATACACGTGAAACTAAAGCCGATCCTGGGTGCCTAGGGTGCCTGTCATCCAATCCGCACTGAATTTCATTTCTAGCACATAGCCAAAAAATCGCCCCATTGACTTACATTGGAGTGCAGAAAAGGTCATTTTTTCTCGGTCCCTTTAAGAGGTAGGAGTTAAACAAGCTTAGGTCTGCGGTGCCCAGGGGGGACCCCATCCAGCCCGCACTGAGTTTCATTCCTACCACCTTAGGAAAAAAAGTCATTATTTTGAGGCTTAGAAGTCATTTCTGCAATTCCCATAGAAAATCAACGGCGTCTCTATTCAATTGTGTGGAGCGCATATCAGGTGGATTTTCTCTGCCGGCTTAAGAGATACACGTGAAACTAAAGCCGATCCTGGGTGCCTAGGGTGCCTGTCATCCAATCCGCACTGAATTTCATTTCTAGCACATAGCCAAAAAATCGCCCCATTGACTTACATTGGAGTGCAGAAAAGGTCATTTTTTCTCGGTCCCTTTAAGAGGTAGGAGTTAAACAAGCTTAGGTCTGCGGTGCCCAGGGGGGACCCCATCCAGCCCGCACTGAGTTTCATTCCTACCACCTTAGGAAAAAAAGTCATTATTTTGAGGCTTAGAAGTCATTTCTGCAATTCCCATAGAAAATCAACGGCGTCTCTATTCAATTGTGTGGAGCGCATATCAGGTGGGTTTTCTCTGCCGGCTTAAGAGATACACGTGAAACTAAAGCCGATCCTGGGTGCCTAGGGTGCCTGTCATCCAATCCGCACTGAATTTCATTTCTAGCACATAGCCAAAAAATCGCCCCATTGACTTACATTGGAGTGCAGAAAAGGTCATTTTTTCTCGGTCCCTTTAAGAGGTAGGAGTTAAACAAGCTTAGGTCTGCGGTGCCCAGGGGGGACCCCATCCAGCCCGCACTGAGTTTCATTCCTACCACCTTAGGAAAAAAAGTCATTATTTTGAGGCTTAGAAGTCATTTCTGCAATTCCCATAGAAAATCAACGGCGTCTCTATTCAATTGTGTGGAGCGCATATCAGGTGGGTTTTCTCTGCCGGCTTAAGAGATACACGTGAAACTAAAGCCGATCCTGGGTG
The DNA here is from genome assembly GCF_027789765.1 of Dendropsophus ebraccatus. Lineage (NCBI taxonomy): Eukaryota > Metazoa > Chordata > Amphibia > Anura > Hylidae > Dendropsophus > Dendropsophus ebraccatus. Next base: position 66,035,571 of record NC_091462.1, on the reverse strand, counting down.
CCTAGGGTGCCTGTCATCCAATCCGCACTGAATTTCATTTCTAGCACATAGCCAAAAAATCGCCCCATTGACTTACATTGGAGTGCAGAAAAGGTCATTTTTTCTCGGTCCCTTTAAGAGGTAGGAGTTAAACAAGCTTAGGTCTGCGGTGCCCAGGGGGACCCCATCCAGCCCGCACTGAGTTTCATTCCTACCACCTTAGGAAAAAAAGTCATTATTTTGAGGCTTAGAAGTCATTTCTGCAATTCCCATAGAAAATCAACGGCGTCTCTATTCAATTGTGTGGAGCGCATATCAGGTGGGTTTTCTCTGCCGGCTTAAGAGATACACGTGAAACTAAAGCCGATCCTGGGTGCCTAGGGTGCCTGTCATCCAATCCGCACTGAATTTCATTTCTAGCACATAGCCAAAAAATCGCCCCAATGACTTACATTGGAGTGCAGAAAAGGTCATTTTTTCTCGGTCCCTTTAAGAGGTAGGAGTTAAACAAGCTTAGGTCTGCGGTGCCCAGGGGGGACCCCATCCAGCCCGCACTGAGTTTCATTCCTACCACCTTAGGAAAAAAAGTCATTATTTTGAGGCTTAGAAGTCATTTCTGCAATTCCCATAGAAAATCAACGGCGTCTCTATTCAATTGTGTGGAGCGCATATCAGGTGGGTTTTCTCTGCCGGCTTAAGAGATACACGTGAAACTAAAGCCGATCCTGGGTGCCTAGGGTGCCTGTCATCCAATCCGCACTGAATTTCATTTCTAGCACATAGCCAAAAAATCGCCCCATTGACTTACATTGGAGTGCAGAAAAGGTCATTTTTTCTCGGTCCCTTTAAGAGGTAGGAGTTAAACAAGCTTAGGTCTGCGGTGCCCAGGGGGACCCCATCCAGCCCGCACTGAGTTTCATTCCTACCACCTTAGGAAAAAAAGTCATTATTTTGAGGCTTAGAAGTCATTTCTGCAATTCCCATAGAAAATCAACGGCGTCTCTATTCAATTGTGTGGAGCGCATATCAGGTGGGTTTTCTCTGCCGGCTTAAGAGATACACGTGAAACTAAAGCCGATCCTGGGTGCCTAGGGTGCCTGTCATCCAATCCGCACTGAATTTCATTTCTAGCACATAGCCAAAAAAATCGCCCCATTGACTTACATTGGAGTGCAGAAAAGGTCATTTTTTCTCGGTCCCTTTAAGAGGTAGGAGTTAAACAAGCTTAGGTCTGCGGTGCCCAGGGGGGACCCCATCCAGCCCGCACTGAGTTTCATTCCTACCACCTTTGGAAAAAAAGTCATTATTTTGAGGCTTAGAAGTCATTTCTGCAATTCCCATAGAAAATCAACGGCGTCTCTATTCAATTGTGTGGAGCGCATATCAGGTGGGTTTTCTCTGCCGGCTTAAGAGATACACGTGAAACTAAAGCCGATCCTGGGTGCCTAGGGTGCCTGTAATCCAATCCGCACTGAATTTCATTTCTAGCACATAGCCAAAAAATCGCCCCATTGACTTACATTGGAGTGCAGAAAAGGTCATTTTTCTCGGTCCCTTTAAGAGGTAGGAGTTAAACAAGCTTAGGTCTGCGGTGCCCAGGGGGGACCCCATCCAGCCCGCACTGAGTTTCATTCCTACCACCTTAGGAAAAAAAGTCATTATTTTGAGGCTTAGAAGTCATTTCTGCAATTCCCATAGAAAATCAACGGCGTCTCTAATTCAATTGTGTGGAGCGCATATCAGGTGGGTTTTCTCTGCCGGCTTAAGAGATACACGTGAAACTAAAGCCGATCCTGGGTGCCTAGGGTGCCTGTCATCCAATCCGCACTGAATTTCATTTCTAGCACATAGCCAAAAAATCGCCCCATTGACTTACATTGGAGTGCAGAAAAGGTCATTTTTTCTCGGTCCCTTTAAGAGGTAGGAGTTAAACAAGCTTAGGTCTGCGGTGCCCAGGGGGGACCCCATCCAGCCCGCACTGAGTTTCATTCCTACCACCTTAGGAAAAAAAGTCATTATTTTGAGGCTTAGAAGTCATTTCTGCAATTCCCATAGAAAATCAACGGCGTCTCTATTCAATTGTGTGGAGCGCATATCAGGTGGGTTTTCTCTGCCGGCTTAAGAGATACACGTGAAACTAAAGCCGATCCTGGGTGCCTAGGGTGCCTGTCATCCAATCCGCACTGAATTTCATTTCTAGCACATAGCCAAAAAATCGCCCCATTGACTTACATTGGAGTGCAGAAAAGGTCATTTTTTCTCGGTCCCTTTAAGAGGTAGGAGTTAAACAAGCTTAGGTCTGCGGTGCCCAGGGGGGACCCCATCCAGCCCGCACTGAGTTTCATTCCTACCACCTTAGGAAAAAAAGTCATTATTTTGAGGCTTAGAAGTCATTTCTGCAATTCCCATAGAAAATCAACGGCGTCTCTAATTCAATTGTGTGGAGCGCATATCAGGTGGGTTTTCTCTGCCGGCTTAAGAGATACACGTGAAACTAAAGCCGATCCTGGGTGCCTAGGGTGCCTGTCATCCAATCCGCACTGAATTTCATTTCTAGCACATAGCCAAAAAATCGCCCCATTGACTTACATTGGAGTGCAGAAAAGGTCATTTTTTCTCGGTCCCTTTAAGAGGTAGGAGTTAAACAAGCTTAGGTCTGCGGTGCCCAGGGGGGACCCCATCCAGCCCGCACTGAGTTTCATTCCTACCACCTTAGGAAAAAAAGTCATTATTTTGAGGCTTAGAAGTCATTTCTGCAATTCCCATAGAAAATCAACGGCGTCTCTATTCAATTGTGTGGAGCGCATATCAGGTGGGTTTTCTCTGCCGGCTTAAGAGATACACGTGAAACTAAAGCCGATCCTGGGTGCCTAGGGTGCCTGTCATCCAATCCGCACTGAATTTCATTTCTAGCACATAGCCAAAAAATCGCCCCATTGACTTACATTGGAGTGCAGAAAAGGTCATTTTTTCTCGGTCCCTTTAAGAGGTAGGAGTTAAACAAGCTTAGGTCTGCGGTGCCCAGGGGGGACCCCATCCAGCCCGCACTGAGTTTCATTCCTACCACCTTAGGAAAAAAAGTCATTATTTTGAGGCTTAGAAGTCATTTCTGCAATTCCCATAGAAAATCAACGGCGTCTCTATTCAATTGTGTGGAGCGCATATCAGGTGGGTTTTCTCTGCCGGCTTAAGAGATACACGTGAAACTAAAGCCGATCCTGGGTGCCTAGGGTGCCTGTCATCCAATCCGCACTGAATTTCATTTCTAGCACATAGCCAAAAAATCGCCCCATTGACTTACATTGGAGTGCAGAAAAGGTCATTTTTTCTCGGTCCCTTTAAGAGGTAGGAGTTAAACAAGCTTAGGTCTGCGGTGCCCAGGGGGGACCCCATCCAGCCCGCACTGAGTTTCATTCCTACCACCTTAGGAAAAAAAGTCATTATTTTGAGGCTTAGAAGTCATTTCTGCAATTCCCATAGAAAATCAACGGCGTCTCTATTCAATTGTGTGGAGCGCATATCAGGTGGGTTTTCTCTGCCGGCTTAAGAGATACACGTGAAACTAAAGCCGATCCTGGGTGCCTAGGGTGCCTGTCATCCAATCCGCACTGAATTTCATTTCTAGCACATAGCCAAAAAATCGCCCCATTGACTTACATTGGAGTGCAGAAAAGGTCATTTTTTCTCGGTCCCTTTAAGAGGTAGGAGTTAAACAAGCTTAGGTCTGCGGTGCCCAGGGGGGACCCCATCCAGCCCGCACTGAGTTTCATTCCTACCACCTTAGGAAAAAAAGTCATTATTTTGAGGCTTAGAAGTCATTTCTGCAATTCCCATAGAAAATCAACGGCGTCTCTATTCAATTGTGTGGAGCGCATATCAGGTGGGTTTTCTCTGCCGGCTTAAGAGATACACGTGAAACTAAAGCCGATCCTGGGTGCCTAGGGTGCCTGTCATCCAATCCGCACTGAATTTCATTTCTAGCACATAGCCAAAAAATCGCCCCATTGACTTACATTGGAGTGCAGAAAAGGTCATTTTTTCTCGGTCCCTTTAAGAGGTAGGAGTTAAACAAGCTTAGGTCTGCGGTGCCCAGGGGGGACCCCATCCAGCCCGCACTGAGTTTCATTCCTACCACCTTAGGAAAAAAAGTCATTATTTTGAGGCTTAGAAGTCATTTCTGCAATTCCCATAGAAAATCAACGGCGTCTCTATTCAATTGTGTGGAGCGCATATCAGGTGGGTTTTCTCTGCCGGCTTAAGAGATACACGTGAAACTAAAGCCGATCCTGGGTGCCTAGGGTGCCTGTCATCCAATCCGCACTGAATTTCATTTCTAGCACATAGCCAAAAAATCGCCCCATTGACTTACATTGGAGTGCAGAAAAGGTCATTTTTTCTCGGTCCCTTTAAGAGGTAGGAGTTAAACAAGCTTAGGTCTGCGGTGCCCAGGGGGGACCCCATCCAGCCCGCACTGAGTTTCATTCCTACCACCTTAGGAAAAAAAGTCATTATTTTGAGGCTTAGAAGTCATTTCTGCAATTCCCATAGAAAATCAACGGCGTCTCTATTCAATTGTGTGGAGCGCATATCAGGTGGGTTTTCTCTGCCGGCTTAAGAGATACACGTGAAACTAAAGCCGATCCTGGGTGCCTAGGGTGCCTGTCATCCAATCCGCACTGAATTTCATTTCTAGCACATAGCCAAAAAATCGCCCCATTGACTTACATTGGAGTGCAGAAAAGGTCATTTTTTCTCGGTCCCTTTAAGAGGTAGGAGTTAAACAAGCTTAGGTCTGCGGTGCCCAGGGGGGACCCCATCCAGCCCGCACTGAGTTTCATTCCTACCACCTTAGGAAAAAAAGTCATTATTTTGAGGCTTAGAAGTCATTTCTGCAATTCCCATAGAAAATCAACGGCGTCTCTATTCAATTGTGTGGAGCGCATATCAGGTGGGTTTTCTCTGCCGGCTTAAGAGATACACGTGAAACTAAAGCCGATCCTGGGTGCCTAGGGTGCCTGTCATCCAATCCGCACTGAATTTCATTTCTAGCACATAGCCAAAAAATCGCCCCATTGACTTACATTGGAGTGCAGAAAAGGTCATTTTTTCTCGGTCCCTTTAAGAGGTAGGAGTTAAACAAGCTTAGGTCTGCGGTGCCCAGGGGGGACCCCATCCAGCCCGCACTGAGTTTCATTCCTACCACCTTAGGAAAAAAAGTCATTATTTTGAGGCTTAGAAGTCATTTCTGCAATTCCCATAGAAAATCAACGGCGTCTCTATTCAATTGTGTGGAGCGCATATCAGGTGGGTTTTCTCTGCCGGCTTAAGAGATACACGTGAAACTAAAGCCGATCCTGGGTGCCTAGGGTGCCTGTCATCCAATCCGCACTGAATTTCATTTCTAGCACATAGCCAAAAAATCGCCCCATTGACTTACATTGGAGTGCAGAAAAGGTCATTTTTTCTCGGTCCCTTTAAGAGGTAGGAGTTAAACAAGCTTAGGTCTGCGGTGCCCAGGGGGGACCCCATCCAGCCCGCACTGAGTTTCATTCCTACCACCTTAGGAAAAAAAGTCATTATTTTGAGGCTTAGAAGTCATTTCTGCAATTCCCATAGAAAATCAACGGCGTCTCTATTCAATTGTGTGGAGCGCATATCAGGTGGGTTTTCTCTGCCGGCTTAAGAGATACACGTGAAACTAAAGCCGATCCTGGGTGCCTAGGGTGCCTGTCATCCAATCCGCACTGAATTTCATTTCTAGCACATAGCCAAAAAATCGCCCCATTGACTTACATTGGAGTGCAGAAAAGGTCATTTTTTCTCGGTCCCTTTAAGAGGTAGGAGTTAAACAAGCTTAGGTCTGCGGTGCCCAGGGGGGACCCCATCCAGCCCGCACTGAGTTTCATTCCTACCACCTTAGGAAAAAAAGTCATTATTTTGAGGCTTAGAAGTCATTTCTGCAATTCCCATAGAAAATCAACGGCGTCTCTATTCAATTGTGTGGAGCGCATATCAGGTGGGTTTTCTCTGCCGGCTTAAGAGATACACGTGAAACTAAAGCCGATCCTGGGTGCCTAGGGTGCCTGTCATCCAATCCGCACTGAATTTCATTTCTAGCACATAGCCAAAAAATCGCCCCATTGACTTACATTGGAGTGCAGAAAAGGTCATTTTTTCTCGGTCCCTTTAAGAGGTAGGAGTTAAACAAGCTTAGGTCTGCGGTGCCCAGGGGGGACCCCATCCAGCCCGCACTGAGTTTCATTCCTACCACCTTAGGAAAAAAAGTCATTATTTTGAGGCTTAGAAGTCATTTCTGCAATTCCCATAGAAAATCAACGGCGTCTCTATTCAATTGTGTGGAGCGCATATCAGGTGGGTTTTCTCTGCCGGCTTAAGAGATACACGTGAAACTAAAGCCGATCCTGGGTGCCTAGGGTGCCTGTCATCCAATCCGCACTGAATTTCATTTCTAGCACATAGCCAAAAAATCGCCCCATTGACTTACATTGGAGTGCAGAAAAGGTCATTTTTTCTCGGTCCCTTTAAGAGGTAGGAGTTAAACAAGCTTAGGTCTGCGGTGCCCAGGGGGGACCCCATCCAGCCCGCACTGAGTTTCATTCCTACCACCTTAGGAAAAAAAGTCATTATTTTGAGGCTTAGAAGTCATTTCTGCAATTCCCATAGAAAATCAACGGCGTCTCTATTCAATTGTGTGGAGCGCATATCAGGTGGGTTTTCTCTGCCGGCTTAAGAGATACACGTGAAACTAAAGCCGATCCTGGGTGCCTAGGGTGCCTGTCATCCAATCCGCACTGAATTTCATTTCTAGCACATAGCCAAAAAATCGCCCCATTGACTTACATTGGAGTGCAGAAAAGGTCATTTTTTCTCGGTCCCTTTAAGAGGTAGGAGTTAAACAAGCTTAGGTCTGCGGTGCCCAGGGGGGACCCCATCCAGCCCGCACTGAGTTTCATTCCTACCACCTTAGGAAAAAAAGTCATTATTTTGAGGCTTAGAAGTCATTTCTGCAATTCCCATAGAAAATCAACGGCGTCTCTATTCAATTGTGTGGAGCGCATATCAGGTGGGTTTTCTCTGCCGGCTTAAGAGATACACGTGAAACTAAAGCCGATCCTGGGTGCCTAGGGTGCCTGTCATCCAATCCGCACTGAATTTCATTTCTAGCACATAGCCAAAAAATCGCCCCATTGACTTACATTGGAGTGCAGAAAAGGTCATTTTTTCTCGGTCCCTTTAAGAGGTAGGAGTTAAACAAGCTTAGGTCTGCGGTGCCCAGGGGGGACCCCATCCAGCCCGCACTGAGTTTCATTCCTACCACCTTAGGAAAAAAAGTCATTATTTTGAGGCTTAGAAGTCATTTCTGCAATTCCCATAGAAAATCAACGGCGTCTCTATTCAATTGTGTGGAGCGCATATCAGGTGGGTTTTCTCTGCCGGCTTAAGAGATACACGTGAAACTAAAGCCGATCCTGGGTGCCTAGGGTGCCTGTCATCCAATCCGCACTGAATTTCATTTCTAGCACATAGCCAAAAAATCGCCCCATTGACTTACATTGGAGTGCAGAAAAGGTCATTTTTTCTCGGTCCCTTTAAGAGGTAGGAGTTAAACTAGCTTAGGTCTGCGGTGCCCAGGGGGGACCCCATCCAGCCCGCACTGAGTTTCATTCCTACCACCTTAGGAAAAAAAGTCATTATTTTGAGGCTTAGAAGTCATTTCTGCAATTCCCATAGAAAATCAACGGCGTCTCTATTCAATTGTGTGGAGCGCATATCAGGTGGGTTTTCTCTGCCGGCTTAAGAGATACACGTGAAACTAAAGCCGATCCTGGGTGCCTAGGGTGCCTGTCATCCAATCCGCACTGAATTTCATTTCTAGCACATAGCCAAAAAATCGCCCCATTGACTTACATTGGAGTGCAGAAAAGGTCATTTTTTCTCGGTCCCTTTAAGAGGTAGGAGTTAAACAAGCTTAGGTCTGCGGTGCCCAGGGGGGACCCCATCCAGCCCGCACTGAGTTTCATTCCTACCACCTTAGGAAAAAAAGTCATTATTTTGAGGCTTAGAAGTCATTTCTGCAATTCCCATAGAAAATCAACGGCGTCTCTATTCAATTGTGTGGAGCGCATATCAGGTGGGTTTTCTCTGCCGGCTTAAGAGATACACGTGAAACTAAAGCCGATCCTGGGTGCCTAGGGTGCCTGTCATCCAATCCGCACTGAATTTCATTTCTAGCACATAGCCAAAAAATCGCCCCATTGACTTACATTGGAGTGCAGAAAAGGTCATTTTTTCTCGGTCCCTTTAAGAGGTAGGAGTTAAACAAGCTTAGGTCTGCGGTGCCCAGGGGGGACCCCATCCAGCCCGCACTGAGTTTCATTCCTACCACCTTAGGAAAAAAAGTCATTATTTTGAGGCTTAGAAGTCATTTCTGCAATTCCCATAGAAAATCAACGGCGTCTCTATTCAATTGTGTGGAGCGCATATCAGGTGGGTTTTCTCTGCCGGCTTAAGAGATACACGTGAAACTAAAGCCGATCCTGGGTGCCTAGGGTGCCTGTCATCCAATCCGCACTGAATTTCATTTCTAGCACATAGCCAAAAAATCGCCCCATTGACTTACATTGGAGTGCAGAAAAGGTCATTTTTTCTCGGTCCCTTTAAGAGGTAGGAGTTAAACAAGCTTAGGTCTGCGGTGCCCAGGGGGGACCCCATCCAGCCCGCACTGAGTTTCATTCCTACCACCTTAGGAAAAAAAGTCATTATTTTGAGGCTTAGAAGTCATTTCTGCAATTCCCATAGAAAATCAACGGCGTCTCTATTCAATTGTGTGGAGCGCATATCAGGTGGGTTTTCTCTGCCGGCTTAAGAGATACACGTGAAACTAAAGCCGATCCTGGGTGCCTAGGGTGCCTGTCATCCAATCCGCACTGAATTTCATTTCTAGCACATAGCCAAAAAATCGCCCCATTGACTTACATTGGAGTGCAGAAAAGGTCATTTTTTCTCGGTCCCTTTAAGAGGTAGGAGTTAAACAAGCTTAGGTCTGCGGTGCCCAGGGGGGACCCCATCCAGCCCGCACTGAGTTTCATTCCTACCACCTTAGGAAAAAAAGTCATTATTTTGAGGCTTAGAAGTCATTTCTGCAATTCCCATAGAAAATCAACGGCGTCTCTATTCAATTGTGTGGAGCGCATATCAGGTGGGTTTTCTCTGCCGGCTTAAGAGATACACGTGAAACTAAAGCCGATCCTGGGTGCCTAGGGTGCCTGTCATCCAATCCGCACTGAATTTCATTTCTAGCACATAGCCAAAAAATCGCCCCATTGACTTACATTGGAGTGCAGAAAAGGTCATTTTTTCTCGGTCCCTTTAAGAGGTAGGAGTTAAACAAGCTTAGGTCTGCGGTGCCCAGGGGGGACCCCATCCAGCCCGCACTGAGTTTCATTCCTACCACCTTAGGAAAAAAAGTCATTATTTTGAGGCTTAGAAGTCATTTCTGCAATTCCCATAGAAAATCAACGGCGTCTCTATTCAATTGTGTGGAGCGCATATCAGGTGGGTTTTCTCTGCCGGCTTAAGAGATACACGTGAAACTAAAGCCGATCCTGGGTGCCTAGGGTGCCTGTCATCCAATCCGCACTGAATTTCATTTCTAGCACATAGCCAAAAAATCGCCCCATTGACTTACATTGGAGTGCAGAAAAGGTCATTTTTTCTCGGTCCCTTTAAGAGGTAGGAGTTAAACAAGCTTAGGTCTGCGGTGCCCAGGGGGGACCCCATCCAGCCCGCACTGAGTTTCATTCCTACCACCTTAGGAAAAAAAGTCATTATTTTGAGGCTTAGAAGTCATTTCTGCAATTCCCATAGAAAATCAACGGCGTCTCTATTCAATTGTGTGGAGCGCATATCAGGTGGGTTTTCTCTGCCGGCTTAAGAGATACACGTGAAACTAAAGCCGATCCTGGGTGCCTAGGGTGCCTGTCATCCAATCCGCACTGAATTTCATTTCTAGCACATAGCCAAAAAATCGCCCCATTGACTTACATTGGAGTGCAGAAAAGGTCATTTTTTCTCGGTCCCTTTAAGAGGTAGGAGTTAAACAAGCTTAGGTCTGCGGTGCCCAGGGGGGACCCCATCCAGCCCGCACTGAGTTTCATTCCTACCACCTTAGGAAAAAAAGTCATTATTTTGAGGCTTAGAAGTCATTTCTGCAATTCCCATAGAAAATCAACGGCGTCTCTATTCAATTGTGTGGAGCGCATATCAGGTGGGTTTTCTCTGCCGGCTTAAGAGATACACGTGAAACTAAAGCCGATCCTGGGTGCCTAGGGTGCCTGTCATCCAATCCGCACTGAATTTCATTTCTAGCACATAGCCAAAAAATCGCCCCATTGACTTACATTGGAGTGCAGAAAAGGTCATTTTTTCTCGGTCCCTTTAAGAGGTAGGAGTTAAACAAGCTTAGGTCTGCGGTGCCCAGGGGGGACCCCATCCAGCCCGCACTGAGTTTCATTCCTACCACCTTAGGAAAAAAAGTCATTATTTTGAGGCTTAGAAGTCATTTCTGCAATTCCCAAAGAAAATCAACGGCGTCTCTATTCAATTGTGTGGAGCGCATATCAGGTGGGTTTTCTCTGCCGGCTTAAGAGATACACGTGAAACTAAAGCCGATCCTGGGTGCCTAGGGTGCCTGTCATCCAATCCGCACTGAATTTCATTTCTAGCACATAGCCAAAAAATCGCCCCATTGACTTACATTGGAGTGCAGAAAAGGTCATTTTTTCTCGGTCCCTTTAAGAGGTAGGAGTTAAACAAGCTTAGGTCTGCGGTGCCCAGGGGGGACCCCATCCAGCCCGCACTGAGTTTCATTCCTACCACCTTAGGAAAAAAAGTCATTATTTTGAGGCTTAGAAGTCATTTCTGCAATTCCCATAGAAAATCAACGGCGTCTCTATTCAATTGTGTGGAGCGCATATCAGGTGGGTTTTCTCTGCCGGCTTAAGAGATACACGTGAAACTAAAGCCGATCCTGGGTGCCTAGGGTGCCTGTCATCCAATCCGCACTGAATTTCATTTCTAGCACATAGCCAAAAAATCGCCCCATTGACTTACATTGGAGTGCAGAAAAGGTCATTTTTTCTCGGTCCCTTTAAGAGGTAGGAGTTAAACAAGCTTAGGTCTGCGGTGCCCAGGGGGGACCCCATCCAGCCCGCACTGAGTTTCATTCCTACCACCTTAGGAAAAAAAGTCATTATTTTGAGGCTTAGAAGTCATTTCTGCAATTCCCATAGAAAATCAACGGCGTCTCTATTCAATTGTGTGGAGCGCATATCAGGTGGGTTTTCTCTGCCGGCTTAAGAGATACACGTGAAACTAAAGCCGATCCTGGGTGCCTAGGGTGCCTGTCATCCAATCCGCACTGAATTTCATTTCTAGCACATAGCCAAAAAATCGCCCCATTGACTTACATTGGAGTGCAGAAAAGGTCATTTTTTCTCGGTCCCTTTAAGAGGTAGGAGTTAAACAAGCTTAGGTCTGCGGTGCCCAGGGGGGACCCCATCCAGCCCGCACTGAGTTTCATTCCTACCACCTTAGGAAAAAAAGTCATTATTTTGAGGCTTAGAAGTCATTTCTGCAATTCCCATAGAAAATCAACGGCGTCTCTATTCAATTGTGTGGAGCGCATATCAGGTGGGTTTTCTCTGCCGGCTTAAGAGATACACGTGAAACTAAAGCCGATCCTGGGTGCCTAGGGTGCCTGTCATCCAATCCGCACTGAATTTCATTTCTAGCACATAGCCAAAAAATCGCCCCATTGACTTACATTGGAGTGCAGAAAAGGTCATTTTTTCTCGGTCCCTTTAAGAGGTAGGAGTTAAACAAGCTTAGGTCTGCGGTGCCCAGGGGGGACCCCATCCAGCCCGCACTGAGTTTCATTCCTACCACCTTAGGAAAAAAAGTCATTATTTTGAGGCTTAGAAGTCATTTCTGCAATTCCCATAGAAAATCAACGGCGTCTCTATTCAATTGTGTGGAGCGCATATCAGGTGGGTTTTCTCTGCCGGCTTAAGAGATACACGTGAAACTAAAGCCGATCCTGGGTGCCTAGGGTGCCTGTCATCCAATCCGCACTGAATTTCATTTCTAGCACATAGCCAAAAAATCGCCCCATTGACTTACATTGGAGTGCAGAAAAGGTCATTTTTTCTCGGTCCCTTTAAGAGGTAGGAGTTAAACAAGCTTAGGTCTGCGGTGCCCAGGGGGGACCCCATCCAGCCCGCACTGAGTTTCATTCCTACCACCTTAGGAAAAAAAGTCATTATTTTGAGGCTTAGAAGTCATTTCTGCAATTCCCATAGAAAATCAACGGCGTCTCTATTCAATTGTGTGGAGCGCATATCAGGTGGGTTTTCTCTGCCGGCTTAAGAGATACACGTGAAACTAAAGCCGATCCTGGGTGCCTAGGGTGCCTGTCATCCAATCCGCACTGAATTTCATTTCTAGCACATAGCCAAAAAATCGCCCCATTGACTTACATTGGAGTGCAGAAAAGGTCATTTTTTCTCGGTCCCTTTAAGAGGTAGGAGTTAAACAAGCTTAGGTCTGCGGTGCCCAGGGGGGACCCCATCCAGCCCGCACTGAGTTTCATTCCTACCACCTTAGGAAAAAAAGTCATTATTTTGAGGCTTAGAAGTCATTTCTGCAATTCCCATAGAAAATCAACGGCGTCTCTATTCAATTGTGTGGAGCGCATATCAGGTGGGTTTTCTCTGCCGGCTTAAGAGATACACGTGAAACTAAAGCCGATCCTGGGTGCCTAGGGTGCCTGTCATCCAATCCGCACTGAATTTCATTTCTAGCACATAGCCAAAAAATCGCCCCATTGACTTACATTGGAGTGCAGAAAAGGTCATTTTTTCTCGGTCCCTTTAAGAGGTAGGAGTTAAACAAGCTTAGGTCTGCGGTGCCCAGGGGGGACCCCATCCAGCCCGCACTGAGTTTCATTCCTACCACCTTAGGAAAAAAAGTCATTATTTTGAGGCTTAGAAGTCATTTCTGCAATTCCCATAGAAAATCAACGGCGTCTCTATTCAATTGTGTGGAGCGCATATCAGGTGGGTTTTCTCTGCCGGCTTAAGAGATACACGTGAAACTAAAGCCGATCCTGGGTGCCTAGGGTGCCTGTCATCCAATCCGCACTGAATTTCATTTCTAGCACATAGCCAAAAAATCGCCCCATTGACTTACATTGGAGTGCAGAAAAGGTCATTTTTTCTCGGTCCCTTTAAGAGGTAGGAGTTAAACAAGCTTAGGTCTGCGGTGCCCAGGGGGGACCCCATCCAGCCCGCACTGAGTTTCATTCCTACCACCTTAGGAAAAAAAGTCATTATTTTGAGGCTTAGAAGTCATTTCTGCAATTCCCATAGAAAATCAACGGCGTCTCTATTCAATTGTGTGGAGCGCATATCAGGTGGGTTTTCTCTGCCGGCTTAAGAGATACACGTGAAACTAAAGCCGATCCTGGGTGCCTAGGGTGCCTGTCATCCAATCCGCACTGAATTTCATTTCTAGCACATAGCCAAAAAATCGCCCCATTGACTTACATTGGAGTGCAGAAAAGGTCATTTTTTCTCGGTCCCTTTAAGAGGTAGGAGTTAAACAAGCTTAGGTCTGCGGTGCCCAGGGGGGACCCCATCCAGCCCGCACTGAGTTTCATTCCTACCACCTTAGGAAAAAAAGTCATTATTTTGAGGCTTAGAAGTCATTTCTGCAATTCCCATAGAAAATCAACGGCGTCTCTATTCAATTGTGTGGAGCGCATATCAGGTGGGTTTTCTCTGCCGGCTTAAGAGATACACGTGAAACTAAAGCCGATCCTGGGTGCCTAGGGTGCCTGTCATCCAATCCGCACTGAATTTCATTTCTAGCACATAGCCAAAAAATCGCCCCATTGACTTACATTGGAGTGCAGAAAAGGTCATTTTTTCTCGGTCCCTTTAAGAGGTAGGAGTTAAACAAGCTTAGGTCTGCGGTGCCCAGGGGGGACCCCATCCAGCCCGCACTGAGTTTCATTCCTACCACCTTAGGAAAAAAAGTCATTATTTTGAGGCTTAGAAGTCATTTCTGCAATTCCCATAGAAAATCAACGGCGTCTCTATTCAATTGTGTGGAGCGCATATCAGGTGGGTTTTCTCTGCCGGCTTAAGAGATACACGTGAAACTAAAGCCGATCCTGGGTGCCTAGGGTGCCTGTCATCCAATCCGCACTGAATTTCATTTCTAGCACATAGCCAAAAAATCGCCCCATTGACTTACATTGGAGTGCAGAAAAGGTCATTTTTTCTCGGTCCCTTTAAGAGGTAGGAGTTAAACAAGCTTAGGTCTGCGGTGCCCAGGGGGGACCCCATCCAGCCCGCACTGAGTTTCATTCCTACCACCTTAGGAAAAAAAGTCATTATTTTGAGGCTTAGAAGTCATTTCTGCAATTCCCATAGAAAATCAACGGCGTCTCTATTCAATTGTGTGGAGCGCATATCAGGTGGGTTTTCTCTGCCGGCTTAAGAGATACACGTGAAACTAAAGCCGATCCTGGGTGCCTAGGGTGCCTGTCATCCAATCCGCACTGAATTTCATTTCTAGCACATAGCCAAAAAATCGCCCCATTGACTTACATTGGAGTGCAGAAAAGGTCATTTTTTCTCGGTCCCTTTAAGAGGTAGGAGTTAAACAAGCTTAGGTCTGCGGTGCCCAGGGGGGACCCCATCCAGCCCGCACTGAGTTTCATTCCTACCACCTTAGGAAAAAAAGTCATTATTTTGAGGCTTAGAAGTCATTTCTGCAATTCCCATAGAAAATCAACGGCGTCTCTATTCAATTGTGTGGAGCGCATATCAGGTGGGTTTTCTCTGCCGGCTTAAGAGATACACGTGAAACTAAAGCCGATCCTGGGTGCCTAGGGTGCCTGTCATCCAATCCGCACTGAATTTCATTTCTAGCACATAGCCAAAAAATCGCCCCATTGACTTACATTGGAGTGCAGAAAAGGTCATTTTTTCTCGGTCCCTTTAAGAGGTAGGAGTTAAACAAGCTTAGGTCTGCGGTGCCCAGGGGGGACCCCATCCAGCCCGCACTGAGTTTCATTCCTACCACCTTAGGAAAAAAAAGTCATTATTTTGAGGCTTAGAAGTCATTTCTGCAATTCCCATAGAAAATCAACGGCGTCTCTATTCAATTGTGTGGAGCGCATATCAGGTGGGTTTTCTCTGCCGGCTTAAGAGATACACGTGAAACTAAAGCCGATCCTGGGTGCCTAGGGTGCCTGTCATCCAATCCGCACTGAATTTCATTTCTAGCACATAGCCAAAAAATCGCCCCATTGACTTACATTGGAGTGCAGAAAAGGTCATTTTTTCTCGGTCCCTTTAAGAGGTAGGAGTTAAACAAGCTTAGGTCTGCGGTGCCCAGGGGGGACCCCATCCAGCCCGCACTGAGTTTCATTCCTACCACCTTAGGAAAAAAAGTCATTATTTTGAGGCTTAGAAGTCATTTCTGCAATTCCCATAGAAAATCAACGGCGTCTCTATTCAATTGTGTGGAGCGCATATCAGGTGGGTTTTCTCTGCCGGCTTAAGAGATACACGTGAAACTAAAGCCGATCCTGGGTGCCTAGGGTGCCTGTCATCCAATCCGCACTGAATTTCATTTCTAGCACATAGCCAAAAAATCGCCCCATTGACTTACATTGGAGTGCAGAAAAGGTCATTTTTTCTCGGTCCCTTTAAGAGGTAGGAGTTAAACAAGCTTAGGTCTGCGGTGCCCAGGGGGGACCCCATCCAGCCCGCACTGAGTTTCATTCCTACCACCTTAGGAAAAAAAGTCATTATTTTGAGGCTTAGAAGTCATTTCTGCAATTCCCATAGAAAATCAACGGCGTCTCTATTCAATTGTGTGGAGCGCATATCAGGTGGGTTTTCTCTGCCGGCTTAAGAGATACACGTGAAACTAAAGCCGATCCTGGGTGCCTAGGGTGCCTGTCATCCAATCCGCACTGAATTTCATTTCTAGCACATAGCCAAAAAATCGCCCCATTGACTTACATTGGAGTGCAGAAAAGGTCATTTTTTCTCGGTCCCTTTAAGAGGTAGGAGTTAAACAAGCTTAGGTCTGCGGTGCCCAGGGGGGACCCCATCCAGCCCGCACTGAGTTTCATTCCTACCACCTTAGGAAAAAAAGTCATTATTTTGAGGCTTAGAAGTCATTTCTGCAATTCCCATAGAAAATCAACGGCGTCTCTATTCAATTGTGTGGAGCGCATATCAGGTGGGTTTTCTCTGCCGGCTTAAGAGATACACGTGAAACTAAAGCCGATCCTGGGTGCCTAGGGTGCCTGTCATCCAATCCGCACTGAATTTCATTTCTAGCACATAGCCAAAAAATCGCCCCATTGACTTACATTGGAGTGCAGAAAAGGTCATTTTTTCTCGGTCCCTTTAAGAGGTAGGAGTTAAACAAGCTTAGGTCTGCGGTGCCCAGGGGGGACCCCATCCAGCCCGCACTGAGTTTCATTCCTACCACCTTAGGAAAAAAAGTCATTATTTTGAGGCTTAGAAGTCATTTCTGCAATTCCCATAGAAAATCAACGGCGTCTCTATTCAATTGTGTGGAGCGCATATCAGGTGGGTTTTCTCTGCCGGCTTAAGAGATACACGTGAAACTAAAGCCGATCCTGGGTGCCTAGGGTGCCTGTCATCCAATCCGCACTGAATTTCATTTCTAGCACATAGCCAAAAAATCGCCCCATTGACTTACATTGGAGTGCAGAAAAGGTCATTTTTTCTCGGTCCCTTTAAGAGGTAGGAGTTAAACAAGCTTAGGTCTGCGGTGCCCAGGGGGGACCCCATCCAGCCCGCACTGAGTTTCATTCCTACCACCTTAGGAAAAAAAGTCATTATTTTGAGGCTTAGAAGTCATTTCTGCAATTCCCATAGAAAATCAACGGCGTCTCTATTCAATTGTGTGGAGCGCATATCAGGTGGGTTTTCTCTGCCGGCTTAAGAGATACACGTGAAACTAAAGCCGATCCTGGGTGCCTAGGGTGCCTGTCATCCAATCCGCACTGAATTTCATTTCTAGCACATAGCCAAAAAATCGCCCCATTGACTTACATTGGAGTGCAGAAAAGGTCATTTTTTCTCGGTCCCTTTAAGAGGTAGGAGTTAAACAAGCTTAGGTCTGCGGTGCCCAGGGGGGACCCCATCCAGCCCGCACTGAGTTTCATTCCTACCACCTTAGGAAAAAAAGTCATTATTTTGAGGCTTAGAAGTCATTTCTGCAATTCCCATAGAAAATCAACGGCGTCTCTATTCAATTGTGTGGAGCGCATATCAGGTGGGTTTTCTCTGCCGGCTTAAGAGATACACGTGAAACTAAAGCCGATCCTGGGTGCCTAGGGTGCCTGTCATCCAATCCGCACTGAATTTCATTTCTAGCACATAGCCAAAAAATCGCCCCATTGACTTACATTGGAGTGCAGAAAAGGTCATTTTTTCTCGGTCCCTTTAAGAGGTAGGAGTTAAACAAGCTTAGGTCTGCGGTGCCCAGGGGGGACCCCATCCAGCCCGCACTGAGTTTCATTCCTACCACCTTAGGAAAAAAAGTCATTATTTTGAGGCTTAGAAGTCATTTCTGCAATTCCCATAGAAAATCAACGGCGTCTCTATTCAATTGTGTGGAGCGCATATCAGGTGGGTTTTCTCTGCCGGCTTAAGAGATACACGTGAAACTAAAGCCGATCCTGGGTGCCTAGGGTGCCTGTCATCCAATCCGCACTGAATTTCATTTCTAGCACATAGCCAAAAAATCGCCCCATTGACTTACATTGGAGTGCAGAAAAGGTCATTTTTTCTCGGTCCCTTTAAGAGGTAGGAGTTAAACAAGCTTAGGTCTGCGGTGCCCAGGGGGGACCCCATCCAGCCCGCACTGAGTTTCATTCCTACCACCTTAGGAAAAAAAGTCATTATTTTGAGGCTTAGAAGTCATTTCTGCAATTCCCATAGAAAATCAACGGCGTCTCTATTCAATTGTGTGGAGCGCATATCAGGTGGGTTTTCTCTGCCGGCTTAAGAGATACACGTGAAACTAAAGCCGATCCTGGGTGCCTAGGGTGCCTGTCATCCAATCCGCACTGAATTTCATTTCTAGCACATAGCCAAAAAATCGCCCCATTGACTTACATTGGAGTGCAGAAAAGGTCATTTTTTCTCGGTCCCTTTAAGAGGTAGGAGTTAAACAAGCTTAGGTCTGCGGTGCCCAGGGGGGACCCCATCCAGCCCGCACTGAGTTTCATTCCTACCACCTTAGGAAAAAAAGTCATTATTTTGAGGCTTAGAAGTCATTTCTGCAATTCCCATAGAAAATCAACGGCGTCTCTATTCAATTGTGTGGAGCGCATATCAGGTGGGTTTTCTCTGCCGGCTTAAGAGATACACGTGAAACTAAAGCCGATCCTGGGTGCCTAGGGTGCCTGTCATCCAATCCGCACTGAATTTCATTTCTAGCACATAGCCAAAAAATCGCCCCATTGACTTACATTGGAGTGCAGAAAAGGTCATTTTTTCTCGGTCCCTTTAAGAGGTAGGAGTTAAACAAGCTTAGGTCTGCGGTGCCCAGGGGGGACCCCATCCAGCCCGCACTGAGTTTCATTCCTACCACCTTAGGAAAAAAAGTCATTATTTTGAGGCTTAGAAGTCATTTCTGCAATTCCCATAGAAAATCAACGGCGTCTCTATTCAATTGTGTGGAGCGCATATCAGGTGGGTTTTCTCTGCCGGCTTAAGAGATACACGTGAAACTAAAGCCGATCCTGGGTGCCTAGGGTGCCTGTCATCCAATCCGCACTGAATTTCATTTCTAGCACATAGCCAAAAAATCGCCCCATTGACTTACATTGGAGTGCAGAAAAGGTCATTTTTTCTCGGTCCCTTTAAGAGGTAGGAGTTAAACAAGCTTAGGTCTGCGGTGCCCAGGGGGGACCCCATCCAGCCCGCACTGAGTTTCATTCCTACCACCTTAGGAAAAAAAGTCATTATTTTGAGGCTTAGAAGTCATTTCTGCAATTCCCATAGAAAATCAACGGCGTCTCTATTCAATTGTGTGGAGCGCATATCAGGTGGGTTTTCTCTGCCGGCTTAAGAGATACACGTGAAACTAAAGCCGATCCTGGGTGCCTAGGGTGCCTGTCATCCAATCCGCACTGAATTTCATTTCTAGCACATAGCCAAAAAATCGCCCCATTGACTTACATTGGAGTGCAGAAAAGGTCATTTTTTCTCGGTCCCTTTAAGAGGTAGGAGTTAAACAAGCTTAGGTCTGCGGTGCCCAGGGGGGACCCCATCCAGCCCGCACTGAGTTTCATTCCTACCACCTTAGGAAAAAAAGTCATTATTTTGAGGCTTAGAAGTCATTTCTGCAATTCCCATAGAAAATCAATGGCGTCTCTATTCA